>NC_135316.1:104402334-104708244 GCF_048772815.1 Callospermophilus lateralis | reverse complement strand
CCTCTGTGTGGAGGTGCTGCTGTTCGTTTATTAATCACCTATTAAAAGTGATGGCTCTTCCTTCCCTCCCTTTCTCTCTTTATTTCCTGTCCTGCTTCCCCTTACTTCACATTCCCTCCTTGAAAAGCTCTTTCTGTATTTTTCATCTTAAGTCTCAGATATGACCCTATGGCAGGATTGATATTTTGCGCCAGGTAAGTCTTCGTGTAAGTGGGCTCTCCTCTGCATTTTAGGATGTTTAGCAGCATCCTTGATTTCTACCTGCAAGATACCAGTAAGGCTCACTCCTGGTAAAGACAACTGAGTAGTCATCCCAATATTGCCAGATGTCTGCTCTGGGGAGTGGAAGCAAAGTTGTCCTGTGTTGAGAATAACTTCTTTACAGCTTGGTGTCACTTGCTCTAAATAAAAGTGTCAAAATGAAAAGATCTTAATAGAAAAGAATGCTTCGTCCATCCTGGGAGGTAAGAAGTAAGTGGGACGAGATGGCTTTGGTGTCCAGGTGCTGGACTCTTTAGAGCTGGTAGCTGTGCGTCATTTGTATGTGTTTGGACAATGGAATGGTGATTATGGACTCAGGCTCCACTCTACACCAGTACAGGCAATACCTGTCCCCTCTCTATTGAGATGGAAAATGTAAGAAAGTGCACAAGGTCTACGTGAAGGCAATGAAACACTCGACGCAATGACTGTCTTCAGGAGAGACAGATCCTTTGGAATCTGGATAGTGGTATTTGTCCCTCTGCTTTTTCCTTTTTTGCCTACATGCATGGCATCCTTCTTATCACAAAGTTACCCAGCACCACCCAGACGCCAACAAAACATGGGATGGCTATTTGGTTCTGAGAATGTTACACATTCTCATCAAGATGAGATTTTTTTTGTTAATGTTTGTACCTAAGAACCTTTGTTACATATGTAACAGAGAATACTTATCTGTCCAGTCCATCACTGGAGTCATTTTCTGGGATATTTCTATACATTTTCTGGAGAACGTAATGTACTTTGTTTCTAAGAAGGAAAAAAAGAATCTTTGTATTAGTTCTCTTGTGAAGGAAAGACAAATAATCAACCAGCTATATCCCACCTTGAGAGAGAAGTTTCTTTTCATATATGTGACGAGTTCCTGTATAAATCATTGGGAATGTTTGTATGGCTCAGAAAATTAATTTAACTCACACAGGAGTCTGTCCAAATAAATAGAATTTGTTTTTAGATAATAAAAACAACCTTCCTCATTTTATTTATGGAATGGTAATGTAGATGCCTATCATTGAACACTGTGTGTGTATAAGTGAGGGTGTATATACATATGTGTGTGGTTCTGTGTGTTCAGAAATCACAGAAATAAAAAAAGCTTAATATAGACATGTAATAAACTCAGTGTACCTAAGAAATATTTTTATTTCCTTGGTATTTCTCTCAGAATGAAATGAAAGTTTTTTTCTCTGCTCCTATTTTGAAATACAGATTTAAAAAAAAGATAATTTAATTAGACATGCTACTGCCCGGAGATACAAAGTATAAAAGAGCAGAGTACTAATTAAAATGACTGAAGAATAAATATGTCCACAAAATTAATAAATTGTCATTTTATTCTGATAGAGCACTTCCAACGTACAAACATTACATGAAATATATCAAAATGTAGCAAACAGGTTGCCATTGCTGTAGGAAGACCCTGTGTCATAGATCTGAATGAGCGGTGCAGAATTAGTGATCCTATCATGACCTTCACAGTATGGGTAATCAGATTGATGTTGGGTGACTTTTTAAAGTAAAAAATAAAATAGATGTTTTCTCAATCTTTTGTGTCAGAAGTCATCTGAATAACTCTTCCATTAGTCATCTAAATAACTCTTCTATTTTCCACTGAATGCCCCTGACTTTTTCCGGCAGAGAATTCCATATCTGGTAGTGTAAATCATTATCTCACATCACTTCCTTCACTATGAGATACAAATTTTAGGCTCTACGCATATAGAGTACTGACATTTATTTGGTGAGATTTATATTCATTTAAAAAAGCATAGCTGTCAACATCTGAGAATCATTTGACTTTATAACTGACTTGAGACTTTGCATCTTTTTTTAATAAAAAAAACATGGCAAGCTAAGAAATCTAGCACTCTGTCAGGATGAATATATAATTCTGTCTCCATTTGCTTCTGAACTCCTAGTTGGGGCTGTACATGTGTGTGTGTGTGTGTGTGTGTCTGTCTGTCTGTCTGTCTGTCTCTGTGTGTGTGTGTAATGCCAGTTAAAAGAAAAACCAAGAGGGCAAAAAATGAATTAGAGAATGTGATAACTATATATTAAGTGTAAATGTTAAATTCAGGTATTTTCTTTTTAAATGATACAGCAATCATTAAAAATTGTTTCAAAACTCATATTTAAAAAGATACTATTTATTGATCATTTGAGGTATGTATGCCTTTATGACCAAGATAGAAATTCTAAAAATCAAATATGAAAGCAAAGGAATCATGTCTCTTGCATAAATAATAAGCTAGTATTTTTAGTTTTAGGCGTTTTGTATCCTAAGCAGAGTAGCGGATGTTTTGGCAAAGCATACCTGATCAATCATTTGTATTAATATTAGCATTTTTAAAGTTCTTTGCTTCTTCTCATGTTTTGAACTCATCAGTGCTGCTACATTTTCAAATGTTGTGATCCAAATCTCCCTTTGATTGGCCTTCAGCAGACACCTGGAGGAGAGAAGGAGCACCTCCCTGTAGGAAAGGGGAAAAATGCCTTCATGGCCCATTTCCTTGGTTGTGGAGCTTGTGATATCCTATACCACGTTGGAATATGTAACACAAAAAAACTCATCTTGATGAGAATATGCAACATTCTCAGAAACAAACAGCCATCAGATGTTTTGTTGGTGTCTGGGTGGTGCTGGGTAACATGTAGGCAAAAAGGAAAAAGCAGAGGGACAAATACCACTTCTTTCTGCACACTGTCCAGCTTCCCAGGGTCATAATTTATACATTTCTTAGGTTTATGTATTTATTAATTTATTTCTTATACATTTATATAAAATATAAAATATAATATACTTTTATAAATATGTGTGATAAATTTAAGGGTAATGTATAATAAATATAAAGTGTTTATATACATATAATAAATTATTTATTGACTTATGGTGTTTTTCCAACAAATCTTCATTGAATCTCTCCCACTAATCAAGTGTCAGGCTTTGTGCTTAATGCAAATGCCTGGATAAACACAGAGTGTAATTGTGGTGACTCCAAATGAGTGATTCCAGTAAGCTATGAGGAATTACTTAATAGAATGTGCATGGTTTGCTTGGATCAGTGCTAGGTGATCACTGGTAACAACTTCTGACCATGTAGTAATAACTACTATTGTGAGTACTGATTTGATGTTCTGCTTATGTTAAAGAGTTTATTTTGTTCCAAGACAAACAAGCAAATGACACTCAGAAATGTACCTATTATTATTTTTCTATTTGTATTAGAGTTAAAAATCCAAGTAATTCACACAAAATGACACAACAATTAAGAGGTAAAGCCAGAAGAGAATTTCAATCTCAGAGTGACATCTATTCCCACCTGATAATCATAGTTCAAATAGATGTACAAGACTTTCTAATTGTATTGTTATTCGCCAGTAAGTAAGGGAATTATCAAGCACAATGTATCTACTTACTGAACTTAAGTATCAGCCATTCATGGAAATATAATACAATGTAAATTTCTTAGCTCAGGATGATAGCAGTCTTTTCTCAATTCATAATAACTTTAATAAAAATCCTGTGCATTTACATTCTTGCATTTCCATTCATTTTATTATCCTTTTTCCATCTCAAATATTTCCCCTGATATGCCCAATTTATAGTTTGAAATGCCTTTGTCTTTAAAGACATTTATACCATTCAGGATATGCAAATATTATTATGTTGACCCATGTTTGAAAAGTTTATGATCTACTAAGACAAATCATTTATGTTCAAGCCCATACATTTATACATACACATATTTACAAATATATAGATTTATGGTCAATGGAAGCATGTATCGATTGATGTAGAAAGAAGAATGCTAATGAGGAAAAAAAAATAACAAGAATGTCTCCTTACCTAGGTCATTGGTAATCTTTAAAAGTAATTTCATTAAAATTGTAAGGCCAAACAACAGATCTAAAGTGGGTGTGGAGTGTTTGCATGGGGGAATAAAGCTTTAAATTAGCAAATTTATTTAATACATAACCTTGATAATTTTGCATGTGACTTTTTTTCCCTTTCAAAATCATCTTCTATGGAATGTGCCTTTCTAACTCAATTGTGTAGTGTTTCTAACCATACAATGAGCTCTTAGATGCTATAGATGTTCATGATAAGTGACATTGGGGAAAAATTAATATGCTTAGAGAAATTCTTGTGAAATTATAAATGTTGGCTCTACTATGGGATCAGGGTTCAAAACCCAGCTGTTTGGCAATTGCCAGAGCCAACCAGTTATGAGGTAGGGTTTAGAATTTGCATTGCAAATAACCACCTGGTAATGATAGTTACCATTTGCCACTGCTTACACATTACACATAATGGATTGCTTTGGGAAGGCCAAGTATTCAACAAGCCGGCAGCTAACACTGTGTATGAACCTTTGTGCCAAGAGGAAGACGTGTCCATATTTTCAACGTGATTTTGAATTATGGAAATCTTCTTATCCAACCTTCCTACTGAGGGTTTGACTGTCTTTTTTTTTTAACCTTAAACATTTTCAAGAAATTTCCAATGATCTAAACCTTCTAATAAGAAAATTTGCTTTTAATCCTTGTTCTAGCTAGGCTTTTCTTTCTATTCATCCCTTTGCCAAAGAAGCCAAACAAATTAATTTCCCCTGAAAATGTCCATTTCTGTCTTCACTGTCATATTTAATTCTGAAATGATTAACAGATGCCAATTATGCAAGTTCTCCCCAAATTAAACATTGGATGCATTTTAAAATAAGTGAGAATTACTTCTCAACTTGTTTCCACATCTTTCATTAATTTATGAGAGTCTGTTTATTAAGGGCAGTCATGCAGCCAATTTGGAGGACCCATGAGCCAAGCTTGTCCTTCCTGTTGCCCATTTCATGTTTCTGTTGTATGATTGAACTTGAAATTGAAAAAAGAACCACTCTGAGCTTCAGTATCTTAGTGCTGTGCTGATAAATCTAACAGTTGATGAGAACCCTTTTTGATCATTGATTTGGATCAAACTTTTGATGAGCAAGAAGGTTTAATTCAATGTACTACCTTTGCTTAATCTCATTTTCCTGATCCTGTGCAATGGCTTTTCACAGTAACTAATAGCATTTGGCCATGTGGTAACATGGACCAATCTGAGAGCGCCTAGCAAGCAGGGCTAGTATGCAGTTTTTAAAAATGCAATACCACTCCCCCATATTTCTATCCTAAGGGTATTCAAGATTCTGTCATATATGATTTCCCTGGTCAGTACAGGTAAATTTTATTAAGAAAGATGATAAACCCATGTATGTCAAACAATACCACTGAGAAATAAAGATCTTCAAATTCAACTTTATTATTTTCTGGCTATTGGTAGAAAGAAAAAAAACATAAAACAGTTATAATGTATTTATAATAAAATCAATGATATAGATAAAATAATTAGATATTTGGTAGAATAATATAGAAAAAAATAATTAAAACAATGAAGTTTAAAAACAGAACTTTGAATTATTATACCTGAGTCATATTAAGTACCTGAGTCATATTAAGTAATGTTGTTTTTGTTTATCAAAATTATTTTTGAAGTGATACGTAAAATATGAAAATCATGCACGTTAGTTAGATCTTACATGATGTTTCAATACATGAATACATTATGTAATTTTAAGCTGGCTTAAACATGCTCATTTTCTCCAAAATCCATCATGTCACTAAGTTGAAGACATTCAAAATCCTGTCTTGTAGATTTTTGAATTATATGGTTTTGATTAGGTTTTAATACAATGCCTAGAAAACCCCCTAAAGATTAAAAAACCCATAAATTTAGAACCAAGAAATATACTTTCATGTAAAAATTCTGTTAAATCTTAAGAAAAGATTTTGATTTGTTTGCATTCATGACACTATTACTCCGTTTCATAGTGACTATCAATGAGGAGACCCAAAGATCCCTTACATAACTGGTCTTGCTTACCTTCCATTTCTCTAATAATTTTTATTAGAGATTTCAGCCATGGGAAGTTAAGACTGCACTGATTTATTCATTAGTATGTTTTGAGGACCTTCTTTATATAGATACTTGGCTTTATATAGATAGGGGAATCTGGGGGAAAGAGAATGTGAAAGATATAAAATCACCGCAGGAGCTACAGTACAGAACAACTTGGGAACAAAAGAAAATGTAAACTCTCTTTTAAAAACGCCCATACCTGTGGTCTCTGTGTGCTTCTCTGAGAAGATTTTCTTAAGGATCCCTTCCCTCTAGTGGTGGTGTTCAGCTCATCTGACCTTAGCTCAGTCAGGGATCTGCTGGGGAATAAAAATCATAAGTGCCAGTCTGCATGTGTAAGTTCTCTTGGTCTTCTCTGGCTGCTATCACTAAGTACCTGAGGTTGTATAACTTTTTAAAAACAGATATTTATTGCTCAGTGTGGGAAAATACAAGGTTCACCTGATGGCACGTTTGGTGTCTGGTGAAGGCTTGGTTGGTCGGTGCGTTCACGATGGTCCTTGGAATGCAGCTTCCTCCAGAAGGGAGGAAGGGCGGTGCTCTCACATTGTGGGGCAGCAGAAGAAATCAAACCCCTTTTCTTTTTAAGCCCTTTATGAAGTCATCGCTCCCATCCATGAAGGCTTGACCTCATTTTCTGAAGACACCATCCCACGGGCCACTGTTTCTACACAGGGATTGTGAGGGACACATTCAGATCATAGTACAAGGCTTCCCCTCATTTAGCAGCCAACTCCTCTGGGTTGCTACTGAACGGAAGGAGCAGGTGATGTTACCAGAAGCCACATGCTAGTCACCAGGTGGGGTGTAGCAGATGGTCTGAGGATGGATCTGAATGATGGTGACCTGAACTTTGTGAGATGAATCCAAAGTGGGTAGAAAAGGGCAGAAATTTCTGAAAGCTCTGCCTTGCTCAACAATGACTCACTTTAAGTGAACTCCCCAGGCCATCTGAAAGGAAGGGCAAAGGAGGTGAAGATGGAAGTGTGGGCAAGGAATCAATGAATTTGAACCCAAATTGGCCAATAGGTCACATGTCACATTTAGCTAAGTGAAGTTGGCTCTCTGGGAGGAATGATCTCTAATAAATTTGATTTTGTCATGATCATACCATATAAAGAATGCTTTCTTACAAACGCACATTCATTCATTTAATTAAACTTTTTATTTTAAGATCAGCTTAGATTTATATGCACTTCTGGAAAATAATTCAGAGCAATTCTACAGGCCCTTTGCCCAATTTTCCCCAACTGAAACGTCTCACACATCTCTACTACAATTCATATAGCATATTTAGTACATTTTCTTTAAAATTGCATTTTCCTTTCCTTCCTCCATGTGAACAACTCTGTAGCTACAGTGCTCTTTTCCAAAGACTTTCCTTTAGGAAAATTACCAAAGGGAACAGTTTCTATTCTAACCTGGGCCATTCCCTACTTCAACGAACTGTAGTATTTTCAGATAATCCACTCTAGGCTACATGGTCTTTGAGGAAAGCTTGGCTCTAGGATTCAGCATAAGAATTTCCAGCTTACACTTCTTCAAATGACTTCCATCTACTTAACACTATCCTATCATAGTAGTAGAATGAGTTACCTATTAGATCCTATCAGCTCCTTGCAAGGAAAGAATCTGTTTTATGCAATACTAGACTCAGCACCAAGAATTGTACATAGTAAACAGTGAAGACTCAATAAATCTTTGTTAAGTTGGCTAATAATTTTTCAGCCAATAAATTTCTGATTATTTTTGATTCTAATCAGGATATTCATGACCTATATATTAGTTATTTTAATATTACTTTTTGCAGTTGAAATGAGTGGAATATCATATATTTAATACCTCAATATGAAATTGTCACAGAACAAAATTAGTATGTAATTATCAAGTTGAGTTTTAAGGTTTTTTTTTTTTTTAGCAATGTAAAGAAATTGCTTACTTTGCTATTACATTTTTATAATGATAAAAATCTATATGATGCTATATTTTGTAGGTTTGCTCTGAACTCATATGAACAAAGTATATATTTAAAAAAGGCATACATTTGTATTTGTATGTATATATTGACAAATTTTTATGTTTTTTTCTACTCAAAGTAAACATATGTATATACTTTCTACGATTATGAAAATTATTAAAATACATGTGGTATTTGAAACAAATAATTGATATTACATGTACAAATTATAATTTTCATTTTATAAAATGCATTATTTAATGTTATATGCTACTTGGAATAATTTGTAAAATTATATCTATGTTTTCCTTTAAGGAAATTTCACAAATATTTCTCCTAGGATTTTGAAGATATAGACTTTGCATAATTTTGTGGTTTTTTGGTCAAGTTTTGGTTTAGAGTTTACTTAGTATTTAAATTTTTATGTGTAGTGTGCAAACAAGATTTATTTGACAAATATGTATATGTGCACATGTATACCCAGGCACAAAACCACAAGCAACCTCATATCTAAACAGCTCCTATTGTACTTAGGCTGCTAAAAGGATATTCTCACATAATCAAAAAGGCATATTTAATACTACTGATGTTTTATACTAATTATCTGGAAGCAAGATAGAATCACATTTCTGAATGTTGTTTCAGGTTACTCATTTTCAATATTTTTGTTTCTTTGTTTCAGTTGGGAGACATATTATTTAAGTTTTCATCACTGTGACCAAAATGCTTGACCAGAACAACTTAGAGGTACAAAAGTTATTTTGGATCATGGTTTCAGAGGTTCAGTCCATGGTTGGCCGATCTCCTCACTCTGGGTCCAGGTGAGGTAGAGCATCATGGCTGAGGCATGGCAGATGAACACGACTCATCTCATGGTAGCCAAGAAACAGAGAGAAAGAAAAGCTAGCAGAGGAGGTGACAGGGTATCCTCAAGGGCATGGCCCCATCTCCTCCAACCTCCATCAACCTACCTAGAGTTACCACCCAGGACAGAAGTTCATTCAAATTACTAATCAATCAAATGGATTAACCTCTGGGTTGGGTTACAGCTCTCACAATCTAATTATTTCACCTTTAAACATTCCTGCAGTAGCACAGGTGCTCTGGAAAGACACCTCATATTCAGACCACAAGGGGAGAGAAAGAGAGTTAAAGAACCAGTGATCTATAAGTTAATTTATTAACCCCGGTATAGAGAAGGGCTCCTCCCCTCCACATAGAAGCAAAATGTTCTACTGTACAGTGATAAACAGAAAAATTTCAATCTCATGGTTCTTACTGTCTTAATCCTCTTTGCTGGACACATATAAGTAAACCTCACTTAGGTACTAGGTGTGTTTCATCTCTTTAAGGCCTTCTTGGTCACAAACTGTAGAATGCAACTTTGAAGCCTGAAGACAGGGTTGGGAAAGGATATAGCCTCACAGGTTCACATGGGGCTGAAGTTTTACAAAAAAAAAAAAAATGAATCCTGGGGTTTGTGCTGGTTCTACATAGCAGCCACGAACTAAATTTATCACATCAAGGAAAAAGCTCACTTTCTATGGTCCGCCTTTACTTCTCAGTAAAAGCAGGGGCTTGTGTAAAAGAATCTCTAAGATTTGTTTCTGTCTGTGCCATATTCTAATATTTTATTTTTCTTCTAGATTAAATAACCTTTTACATTTTCCCAAAGCAACTTGTATATTCTCTATTTTTTTTTTTCATTTTAAAACATGTTGGGGTTTTTGCTTCTAAAAGATGAATCATGAGATCTTTGAAGGCAGGGACTGGGTTTTTTCCAAGAGATATAAATTTATCCCCAGTAGATGGTAGATTTTAGATAAATGTCTACTTCTAAACTGAATGTTATCCCAACCATTTAAGCAACTGCACACTTTCTCAACATGGTAAAGGTCAAAGAGAAACCACAGAAGGTCATCAGCTGTGATTTTCTTCATGTACCAAAGATACGTTTGAGAAAGGAGAAGGTCAAAGAAGATAAATGATAGCTTTGCTATTTTTATTTTCATATATATATATATATATATATATATATATATATATATATATAGGGGTACCAGGGATGGAACTCAGGGACACTTGACCACTGAGCCACATCCCCAGCCCTATTTTGTATTTTATTTAGAGACAATATTTCATTAAGTTGCTTAGCACCTCACTATTGCTGAGACTGGCTTTGAACTCTTGATCCTTCTGTCTCAGCCTCCTCTGAGCCGCTGGGATTATGGGCATGAACCACCTGCCCAGCTTTAAATTTTCCTATATTTCTGACATGCATCTATATAATGGTTACATAGCCCCAACACCAAAATGGAAAATAGCATCTAGAAAAAAAGTCTACATGCTTAAAATGTGGTAAAATAAACTTAAAATGCTACTAATTTGTATATATAAACAATGAAGTTTATTTTTTCTTTCATAATACATTTGACACCAAATCTAAAACCCTGTGCTGAATATGAGGTCTTGCGCTCATCAGCTTCAATAGCAAGGATGGCTGGAAACACTCAAGTTTGGCTGTCACTCAAAACTAATCCATTTTATAAGTCAAATGGATTCAAGCTTTCAAGGATAGAATGCAATTTAATTTTTGGCAAATATATGAGATCCTGGTTTAAAAGAAAGACCATTGGAAACAAAGTTTCATGGTTTTTAAAAATATTTCAAGCCAATATTTTAATGAGTGAGTATAAATCAATTAACCAATATAGTGTGCGATTTAAATACTTCAATCTTTTTCGAATGAGTTAGAAAAGCATTTCAGTAAAAAGCATTTAGCTTCACATCCTGTTCTTTGGAATTTCAACAGCATTCTGCTGGACTTGTTCTAGTACACAGGTAAGTTCTTTTCAAACTTCGGTTAATTTAACCATAAGATTAGAGGTATAGCTGTGATGTAATTGGCGATTTTAAAGATAAAACGCTGTGGATGCCCAGGCTCATTTCTTATACTTTATCCAAGCGATGCTTAGGTCTGGACAGATGGGCTGATCAATCTGTGTGTTGAATTTGTGGTTATAGTTTAATCAAATTTATTAATAGCTGGTTTTCTAAAAGACCCCTAGAATATCCATTTTTTTCTGAAAGCTAAGCTCCCTCCAAGATACTCAGGATGCTGAAGGGGTCTTCAGAGCAGGATCAGAGCTGGATTTCATGGTCTGGGCTGTGCAAATCAGATCTTCCAGTGCCGGCCTTTGAGTACGACTGGGCAAGGTTCATATCCAGTCCTACAAGAAGAATGCACAGTGAGTGTGGGGACCTGGAGTGAGCCCTGGTCATAAGCTGTGATTTGAAATGTGAACAGTTTGCTCAGTAAGTGATCTGCCGTGTTGAGAGAGAAGCTGTTTGCCCAGATGAACAAAATACTTCTTTGAGAAGAAAACACTTTGAGTAATCTATCAGCAAACAATGATGTTATTTAGTGGTTTACAGAGCTATGTTCCAGGGCAAGAAATCCTTGGAACAGAGACAACTCCTGTATAAGAGGCCAATTCCTTTCTAAGTTCTCATAGATGGGGCGACTCCATCCTAAAAGTGGAGTTTAAAATCTTCTTTTCAAATTTATTATTTTTTTTAATTGTTGACTAAATATTGCATATATTTAAGGTGCAAAACTATTTGTTCAAAAACATATATACATTGGGGGTGGGTTAAGTCAGGCTAATGTAGCATTTTATTTTTATGGTGAGAACATGTGAAATCTACTGTCTTAGCACTTTTTAAAAATCCAGTACATTCTGACTAGAGTGAACCACCATTTGAACCATCTATCCTATTCCTTGGTTTATACCCAAAGGACTTAAAATCAGCATACTAAAGTGACGCAGCCACATCAATGTTTATAGCAGATCAATTCACAATAGCTAACTATGGAACCAACCTAAGTGTCCTTCAATAGATGGATGAAGAAAATGTGACGCATATATATATTCAATGGAATATATCTATATATACTCAACTTTAAAAAAGAATTAAATTATGGCATTTGTTGGTAAATGAATGGAGTTTGAGAATATTATGCTAAGTGAAATAAGCCAATCCCCAGAAGCCAAAGGCAGAATGTTTTCTATGATATGCAAATGTTAATTCACAAGGTACTATGGCAGGTGGTAGGGGGTGGGGTTAAGGAAGAATAGTTACCTTAGATTAGGTAAAGGTGCTTGAATGGGGGTGGGGATATGGGGATAGGAAGGATAGTAGCATGAAACAGACATTATTACCTTATGTGTGTATATAATACACACACACACACACACACACACACACACACACATATATATATATGATTGTATGACTGATATGATTCTACAACATGTATAATCAGAAAAATGAGAAATTATACCATATGTACGTATGATATATCAAAGTGCATAATGCATTCTACTGTCATGTGTAACTAATTAAAATAAATAATTTTTAAAAAGCAGTACGTTATTATTAATAGTAGTTCATCATGTTGTATAGTAGACCCCTAGAACTCATTTCTCCTAGATGAAACTTTGCAGCCTTGTTATCTTTTTGTATCCTTTACTGACTCAAACCTGTCCCAGCTCCGAGTGCCTGGTACCACCATCTGCTTTTGAGTGTCTACAGGAGTTTTTCTTGTTCTGGAATCTGTCTTATTCAGATATTTATGGACTTTTACTATTATAAGTAGGATCAGCCTGAGAATGAGTTTGACATATAACCAATAGTGTAAATTGAGAAAACACACAAAAGCAGAGCAAGAGATGTGATGAGAGAGGATACTTGACTTTCTAGCTATGGGATCCAATTGCTTCTCTGGCTTTGAACATTCTACATTGGGGTTATCTGGAATTTGTGTCAGAAATTGTTAGAGTCTGTAAACAAGTCAAGATGGCGCCTGGCATTTTGCAGTGGTTTGTGAAGTAACGCCAGCAAGCCATTAAGTGTGGAGATTCCTTATTGGTTGACTGCTGTATCTAGTTTATGTTAATTAAGATAAGCTGTGTGGAATGTATATATACCCCTCCTGTCCTACAATAAATGGCTCCCACTCCTGCTGTATCAATCTACACAAGTTCCTCATCACCCCCCGGTTATTTTGCTGTAGCCGGACTGTGGCAAGAAATTATGGTGATTGATAAACTATTGATACTGTTTCTATGTTGGGTCAAACTGGAATGTGGAAGTAGAGAATGTTCCTTTTAAAGTAATGGATATGAAGAACATTTAGAGATTTAGGAAAATCCTTTACATTTGAGGGAAATAAGAAATACACAATCATTTATGTCCTGAATTTGACCTATTTTGCTCTCCATGTATTTTGTGTTAGATGTGTTTCCAGGTGCTGTGATGTACCTGGAAATGAACACAACACAGAAGGCTCCGCCTATACGAAAGGAAGTTTAAGGAACTATACCACTGCTTATCTACAAGTGGATCATGGCTGATTTTACACACACACACACACACACACACACACACACCAAAAAAATAAACTTTCTAAAATAACCTATTATTTTTTTTTCATAAAAATATCTCTTAAAAACAGTAAACAATTGTAGAAGCACTGAGATGTTAAAAAGTAGCCTTTTCAGCTTTAAGTCCAATCTCTATAAATCTAGGTGACATCTAGTGCCACCCAAAACATAAATAACTTAAGACACCAATTGGGGGACTGGGGATATAGCTCAGTTGGTAGAGTGCTTGCCTTGCATGCACAAGGCCCTGAGTTCCAGCACAAAAAAAAAAAAAAAAAAAAATAGACACCAATTGGGAACTTTTAATTCCCAGCTCAATTATCATAACCTTGTCCCATCCAAATCTTAAGGACATGGAAAAAATAAAATATAACTGAAAGTATAGACCCTGAAAAACTGTTAAAAGTCAAACAAAATTTTATTACCTTAAAATAGGTTTATTTGTAATTTGCATTGATATGCTGTTTTATAATTAAAAATCCCATTTGCTTATTACAGAAATCTAAGATATAATTAAGAAAAAGTAAAAATGTTGATATAATATCATGGCTCAGAGATAATAATTATGGACAATACATATTTCCAAATTTATGTAACATCTTTATATGTGTAATTGAAGTATAAAAATTAAAACAAGTTATTTAGAAAAAAACATCATTAAGAAAAAATACTGCACCCTCAGTTATTTGATCTGCCATTTTTCCTAATTTTATTATCCACATTTTTACAAGTTTTACTCCATTGGGAGTATTTTCATTTAGATTACTTAAAAAAATAAAATTTCTAAATTTATGTTTCATCCTAATTTTCATTCTTCAGAATTTCTTCAAAGTTTTTTACTTATATTTTTCATATCTCCAATATTAAAAATGAAAATTCAAATCCTTGTATCATTTCAAGAGAATAAAAGCAACATAATATTCATAGTGATGGGAGTTCTATTTTAAAACAGCTTGCTGTTTGAGAAATAGAAAGTAAGTCAACCATTGTTTTTATATATATAAATATATATAACTCAGTGGAAGGAAAGGTCAGTATCTCTGTCACACATCTAAAGTTTTAAATGGTTTTACTTTTTCACTGGTTATATATCAATTTTCAGACAGCAAGTACAATTTTATGACAGGTGACCTTATCCCTGTCAGTAAGAGATGTGTCTTTGAGCTGTATATCAACACAAAATATATTATTATTCTTATACTCTTACAAGAACAGAATAACACATCTTCATTAAATGTCAAGTGTTTATCTTATAAGATTTAGAGTTCATAAAATTGTGGTAGAAAACTGTTTCATGATAATTGATTTAGCACCATATAAGTTTATATTTTAGGAAAAAGTATATAATGGTAGAAAGTGTGATATGTGACAGCATTTTAGCATTTTGAAAAATCTTTCTACTGAAGTTTGTGTTGTCCACATAGAATTATAGAAATATAACAGTATATTTTGTATTTGACAGAAAAGCATTCTAGAATTATTTTCTGCATATTAATGTATTTAAATGCATTCCTTTGTAAAAAGAAGTAATGAGAAGAAATATAGCATTTATGTAATAAGCCACTTTTATTCTTTGCCATCTGGATTGAGGGCAATAAAAAATTTGGTCCAAAATTCTATCATTTGGTTTTATATTCAAGTTCATGTTGAGTAGTCTCTGGTTTCACTAATATGCCAGTCAATATCAGTAAAAATGTCAATGTTTACTGGTTGTATGAAGATCTATGTAGATAAACATCAGAAACATTTCAGTCAAATTTTGTTAAAATAAAATAGTCAAAGATAAAGTCAAGCCACTAGAAAGCTCATTTTTGCACTTAAAAAGAAGTGAAACATATGTTTCCCCCCAAATTAAAAATAGCACTGTCATGAGATCCAGCAATCCCACTTCTGGGTATTTATAAAATGAAAACGAAATCAGCACCTTGGGGAGATATCTCCACCCCCTGTTCATTGCAGCACTGTTCACAATAGCCAAGACACAGAGACAATCTGAGGCCCACCAATAGAGGAATGGACTGGAAAGAAAATGTGGCATTCATGCCCAAAAGAGTCTTATTCAGCCACATAGAAGAAAGAAATCCCCAAATTTGTGAATGCATGGGTATACCTGGAGGACATCATGCTAAATGAATAAGGCAAATACTGTTCCATCTGATGTTCAGTTTATGGATGCTGAGAGTGGATGGTGAGTGCCAGGGGCCGATAAATGGAGGAAATGTGAACATGTCTGAAAGAGGGTGCCAACTTCCCATCCCACGATAAACAAGTTCTGGGGATTTAATGACAGCATGGGTGGGGAAGGATGGGATATCAAGTGGACTGTAATAACTACAGAATATATGCACATATTAAATCACCATGCTGTACAATGTTGAATACATAACAATCTTTATCTGTCCAATTACTATTTTAAAGGAAGAGAAAAACATTCATAGAGATTAGAACATCAAAATTTAATGTATAATTACAACTAATATCCACGGTAAGTATAATGCTGAGAGCCCATGGAGGGCATACAGGGCGTGTACTGCTATTCATTAGGCAGACGCCTTCCATTCTCTTCTTTTCCTCTTGTTCAATCTGTTGTAGTGTTAGTGGTAGGAAGAGCCTGATAGGAAATGGCTGAGAGCAAACTTCTTTGAAAACACCTAAGTTTCCTCTAGCTCTGGAGTCATAGAAGGGTTGTTATTAGTCATTTAAGAATCTGTTATGCATTTCAAATTTTCCTCAACTTAAAATGAACCATTTGAAAGATTTTGAGTTCATTGGCTACATTCATTATTGGCTTGTTTGCTAGAATCAAGACATTCAAGTTTTATTGTTCCTTTTGAAATGTATTCCATATAAACATTTCTTAAAATTGATGTTTGCATTTTCTGCAGAACTACAAATCCTGTTCTGCTGCAGATATTTATTATATTGTGAGATACTGCTGAAAGGAAATTCTCTGATGTCAGTCAAAGAAGAGTATTAAATTTTGTCTAACCTTTCAGGAGTAAAGAAAATATTGCCCTTGTTTCCATATTGATTCAATACTCCAGAGACTTCTGCAGCACAAAAGACAGACAGGGAAGAAGAGCAACATTGTCTCTAAATCTAATGTTTCAATGTTACTTTTCCTTATTGCTAATACCATCAAAGAACTTCAGAAGATATTGGTATTTTAACAATGAGTGTTGCATTAGTCCTAATTGCTAGTTTTATAATTTCTTCCTCTGTATTAGGACTGATTTTAAAAGCCCTATGTGTACAAACTTACTTCAACATCACTCATTCCTATTAGGTTGGTTCTATTTTATGATATTTTGATAATAGAGGCTTATCCCCAAATTAGAGGTGGGAATTTTTAGAGCCAAAAAAGAGATTATAAACAAGCAAAAATAAAGCCACCGCAGGGGTGGCCGATGCTGGATGTGATTCCACGTGGTCCTATCTGTGCACCCAGGTCCTTCTCTCTGTGGTCTTGTGTAAGCATTCAGGAATTTGGTAGTGACTCTCGGCATGCATTAGTCTCATGCCTGCTCTAAGTAAGTACCACTAGTTTAGTGGCTTAAACCAAAACAGGTTTGTTTTCTTTCAGTTCTGAGGTCACAAGTTTAAAATGAGTTTTCAGGGATACAGTCCTTCTGGTTGCTCCAAGGGACAGCTTGTTTTGGGTTTTCCAGCCTCCATAGGCTGCACCCTTCTTTAGACCTGGCCTGTGTGTCTCAAGCCTCTGTTTCCCGGGTCACATCTGTGACTTTGATGCCTCCTTTCTTTTACCGTGTGATTACACTGGACCCACGTGGAAAATCCAGGACAATCTCCCCAAAGCAAAACGTTTTCTTAATCGTATCTGTAAAGTTTCTTTTTCTACATAGTGTAAAATACTAATAGGATTTAGAAAGTAGGGGGCAGACATACCCAAAGATGGACATTAGTCTGCCCAGAATAGCCTGGGCTATAAAATTCACAATCCACAACCTAGATAAGTAAACATCTTAAATTGAATTGGCCTCATTTATATAATAATGATTTCTTTTACAATTTAAATAGATAAATCTCTACAAAGCAAAAGAAAAAAAATTACAGAATTGAAATAGTAGTAGACATATTTAATCAATTCGTATCTTTGAAAAAGAAAAGACAAATACAAAATTATGTGTTGAGAGCCTGCCATATGTGGACAGCACCACAGAACTCAAATTTGAATAAAGAAAAAAACCACATTACGCACTTCATGACTCTGTATGGGGGAGACAGTTGTGTCTCGTGATAACACTGCAAAGAAATCTACTCCAAATAAACAAACCACTCACAAGTCACAAAGAAAAATTCCAGGAAAAATGTGGTATATTTGAGTGGAAACAAAGAGCTGGGTAATTTGATTTTTCTGCTAGCCACCATATAATTTAAACATATTTCATTTTCATAAGCAAGATAAATAAAATAGAACAGTCTTTTTTTAATTAGAAGAAGAATTTTTTTTTTTTTTTTTTTTTGCCTCAGGGGAGATTAATTAACAATGCATCCTTACCTAAAGTATGAGTTGACCATGAGCATTAAAACAGACCACTGGAACCTGAAAGACCCTGAGGAGAAATGTAGAATAACCTACACTTAAAATAAGGAAGTGCTTTACTTAATTTTTTCAAAATGACAGGCAGCGAGCGTTTCAGGTGGTTGACACAGTTTTGGTGAGCTGGCCTGTTCTGTCTCATTTTCATCCATTCACAGTGACTCTGTTCACTCATCTCTCTAGTGACTCATGACCTGTTTGTATTACTAAGTGCTTTTCCTTCTGCAGCACACTGTGGCTGGCTACTCCTTACACCCGCGATCGCCCTCAACTCACATTGTTGCTTTGTCCAGCTGAAACGTGGCATTTTCGATGTGTGTCCTCAGATTGAGGCCCCTTCCACCCATGACTCCTATGGTGATTATGTCTCCCAGTTTTACAAGTTTAGTCTTGGTTTTCTCTGGCCCTGACTGAATCACATACTGGTTTACATGAAATGAAATAATGATTTGTATCCCAAATAGCTCAAGACAGCAAGAGTGGCATCTTGTCTCATTCATACTACCTTTTCAAGATCATTTTTCTTAGTTTTAAGGAACTCTCTGAACTTGACACCAATGCCACCTAGCCAGAATGATCTCCCCATTAACATCACAACCCAATCCCTCTCCTGCCCTTTGCTCATCAGTAAAAAGTCCTCTTCATCCCCCTCTTTGCTCAAGCCAGAGTGCCAGGAGAGCATGGCCTTCCTTCCTGTCCACATCTGGAGTTCAGTTCTTAAGCCAAGCCTAACTGTTGAACCTCCAATATAAATTTATATCACAAATCTGTCTACTCCCCTCCCACAGCCTGTGGCAAGCCAAGTCTAAGCCAGCACCGTCTCATGCCTGGACTTCTGAAAGAGAGACTTTCTGTCTTGCTATTGTCTTCTGCTCAGCGCATCAATAAAGCCTCCATTTTAGTTCCTACAGACACACACTGCTGATTGCACATTCAAATGACCATAGCTTATGCCACGTAGCATTTATTTTTCTCAGAGGGCAGTCTAGACACAAGATGGCCAGGAAGGTGCTCCCCAGAATCCTTGCGTTCGTCACCCCAGGAATCTGCCGTCCCTAGCTTCCCCTCCACACTCTCCACATGGAGTCACCAACGTGGCAGCAACATAAGCAACAGGAACAGGGAGAAGGGACAGAACCCCAGGCACTCATGGCAGAGGTCCACTCTGTGGCCACCCAGAGTGGTGAAGAGGCTGGAAAGGGACTCAAGTGACCAACCCAAACCAGGAACTCTCAGGAAGGAGAGGGAGAAGGGACATGGACCAAACACACTCTCATAGAAACCAAGCAAAACTGGTGCTTAGGTCCAACCTCTGGGTTTACTGCAGTGTACTATGTTTAAAGAAAAAGGTCAAATCCCACCACAAGGCAGGCAGGGCAGAGACAGCTCTCCAAACTCATCTCTTGCTACTTCCCTCTTCTTCACAGGGTGAAGTTCCCAACACAGAGCTCACCCCCAGCGTACATAGCCTCTCTCTACCTCTTCTTCCCTTTATGGAAATTTTATATTGTGTGGATGTTCCTGGAGCACCTTGTCTTCATTTAGATCTCAGCTTCAATATCGCCTTCCAAGATACACCTTCTTCAAAATTTTCATCAAAATACCCTTTCATTTTCTTCCTATCAGAAAATTATTTTCATTAAAAAAATAATTATTTGTGAAAGTTAGCATAATCTTTAATTTTTTGTAGCCTCTGAATCACCTTTATAAAAAATTTAATTAATTTTATGTTTTACCCAAATAGAGCACAACTTTTCATTTCTCTGGTTGCAGAGATGATGTAGATAGAGTCATACCATTGATGCAATCGTACCCATACATAGGGGTAATAATGTCTGTCCCATTTCACCATCTTTCCCCCACACACAAGCTCCTCCCCTCCCTTCTGCTCAATCCAAAGTTTGTCTACTCTTCCCTTGCCCTCCCCCTCTAAATTATGGATCAGCATCCACTTATCAGAGAAAACATTCAGCCCTTGGTTTTTGGAGATTGGAGATTGGCTTATTTTGCTTAGCATGATATTCTCCCAACTCTGATCATTTATCTGTAGATGGCATAATTTCATTCTTCTTTAAGGCTGAATAATCTTCCATTGTGTATATATACCACATTTTCTTTATTCATTCATCTATTCAAGGGAATCTAAGCTTTCCTCAGTTTAGTTATTGTAAATTGAGCTGCTATAAACATTGAGATGGCTGCATCATTGTAGCATGCTGATTTTAAGTCCTTTGGGCATAGACTGAGGAGTGGGATAGCTGGGTCAAATGGTGGTGCCATTCCCAGTTTTCCAAGGAATCTCCTTATTTCTTTCCAAAGTGGTTACACCATTTTGCAATCCCACCAGCAATGAATCAGTGTACCTTTTTCCCCACATCCTCACCACCACTTATGTTGCTTGAATTCTTTATAACTGCCATTCTTACTAGAGTGCGATGAAATCTTAGAATAGTTTTGATGTGCATTTCTCTAATTGCTAGAGATGTTGAACATTTTTTCATAAATTTGTTGATTGTATATCTTCTTCTGTGAAGTGTCTGCTCATTTTCTTAGCCCATTTATAGATTGGGTTATTTGGGTTTGGAGGGGATTAAATTTTTTGAGTTCTTTATATAACCTGGAGATTAGTGCTTCAACTGCTCTGTGTGTGACAAAAATTTGTTCCCGTTCTGTAGGCTCTCTCTTCATTTCCTTGATTTTTTCTTTTGCTGAGAAGAATCTTCTTAATTGGAATCCATTGCATTTATTGATATCTTTAATATTTTAATGCTTTTTTATACCTCTGCTATTTCATCTGAAGTCCTGCAATGTATGTGACCTTTGCCTCTGTTTTACATTATTTTTAAATTTATATTTGTGTGTATGTGTGTGTGTGTGTGTGTGTGTGTGTGTGTGTGTTAATTGGGTGGGTTTTGTTTCTTTGTTTTATATATATAACTAGTCTTCCTTCAGTGTGCACTCCAGCAATCAGAATGAAATAATGTAATTAAAGCCAAATAAACATTTGTTAAGTAAACATTGAAAGAAAATATTAATAATTAAAAAGTACAAAAGTCTAGTACACAGTATAAAAATTTAAGAAATAAAAAAACTCACAACAGTCATGAAACATTGTGATATATAACACTTTGTCTTTTTTAGCCATTTTCTATATAATGAATCTGAATTCAAAATACAACTTACTTTCAAAAACCATGTTTGCTCATTCTGCCCTAGATCAACAGAGAGGTACGAAAATTACTTCCAAAAGTCCTTGAAATTCTAACCCATTCTTTTCTGCTTAGAAAGCATAAGATTATTATATTTATTGCTGGAGGAAATTGATGTAAAATTCTTACAAATGTTGACTTTATATTTTAAGTGTCATAAAATTTGTGAATACTAATATAGTTTCTTTTTAAAATATCTCTATTCAATTTTTTTAAGACAGAAAGGAATTTAATACTGCACTCCAGCTGGTACATGTAAGCTCCTCCTCCTTGTGTAGTCATGTGTCCAGAGAAAATCACAAGTGCATGTGAAATAGTACAAATACAGATGGTAATTTCTTAATTTCGTATTGCTGCCACAATAGCAGCAATGTTTGTCAAGGATGAAAATTTTAAGTTTGATAGAAGTATCAGCATGGTAAGTATTTTTAATAACAATGTACTGTAGAGTTGAACAAAATCATTAAGACAGACTTTAAATGCTCTCATCAAAAAAAATGAGATGAGTTTATTGTAATCAGATTTATTTTATCTTTCTACACTGTATGTGTGTTTCCAAATGTGACATGGTACATGATAAACAGGCACAATGTTATTGATTCATTTTAAAATTAAAGGTAAAAAATTATAAATAAAACTGCTACAGCAAGAGAGAGAGAGGGCGGGGGAACTAAATATTAAGGCAGTTCTAAGAAGAAAAATGTAATGAAAAAATATAGTAGGATGTGAAGGGAGAACGTGGAGATAGGGAAAGACGTACCTGTGACCCCACACTTCATAGTGGGCATCTGACTGGCAAACCTAGGGAACGCCTTATTGCAGTCCTAGTGGAGATCCTGCTGCTTTTCCAGCTTGCCCCTCTACTTCCCCAGCTCCCTGGGCAGGCAGGCCAGCACTGGAACACGGGGAAAGTGGTGGGAGAGGCTGACCAGCCTCACATCTCTGCTCCAGCGACTTCACCTCAACAGCCCGTCCCTCCCTCTGAAGTCCAAATCTTGCAGCTTATTCCTCCCTGGGTTCTTTCTTCTTTCACATGGGTCTGGCCTCCCAGCCCCTCTCTCTGCTGTCCTTGAGGGCACAACTGTTTTCTACCTGTTCTTGCAAAACTTTGTGGACTTCACCTCCCATGTGTGACTTTTTCAGTTCTTCTTTTGCTGTGTAACAAATTCCCTGCATTAAATTCTTTCTGTGTGCAATGTTTAAGGTGATTTTTTTTCCCCAAACTGGACCTGAACATGATAATGGAACTGCTCTTGAGAGTGGTACTGGATAGAAGGCCCAAGAATATGGGCATTGAAGGGATGGATAGACGAGGGGGTAATGGGTCACCTTACTTTTTCCACATCTCATTCTCTTTTCTAAAAGGTGGTTTCTGGACACAAAGCTCCATCACCAAACAGTAAGTGCTTCTTGGGTGAAGAAGGAGAGCTGGCACCACCTTTCCAGACCACCTTTCCTCTTCTATCTCTTTCCCCCCTTCCTCCTTAGTCTTCTTAATGAAGCTACATGAGTTTCCTATTGTGGCCCAACAAATTACCCTAAAACTTGCATTTTCAAAAAGAATCCTTTATTATTAGGTAGTGTCTGTGGGTCAGAAATATGGCCTTCTTTCAGTGCCCGTCTGTGAGCACCAGGTGGCTCCTGAGGCTGTGGCTATTTTGCCCCACTGTGACTTCACGTGGAGTCACCCCTCAGAGGCTCCTCTCCAGAGCGTGCAGAGTGGCCATCGGAAGGATCCTGTTTCTTGTGTTCTGCTGGTTGAGGACATGGGCTCCTTTCTGGCTGTTGGACAGAGACATGCCATGTTTTCTTTCCACGTGGTTCTCTCCATAGCCAGTTGACCGAGTAGCGCCTGGCTTCCTTCAGCATGGCTATGGGGAGAGGGAGTGAGCACTCCCCCACAGAACTTATTGTCGTTCTTTAACCTGATCTTGCAATGACATCCCAGCCCTTCTCAGGTTTTTCTAGTTGTTTGCCTACATCAGTTCACATTCACTGAGATTGCACCTGTTGGGAACCCTCTGCGGTAGGGGTCTTTGGGGACCATCCTCATGGCCGCATACTAAAATACAGAATTGCACTTCAACAGACACTGAAGCACACAGGCCAACGAACCCTCCATGATGACTAGTACCTGTGCTCACATCAGGCCTACCTTGAAAAATCATCATTGCATCCGAACATGGACAAACAAGTCAAGCAATAATGACAAATAAAAAAGGCACACTTTTAAACTGAAGACAACTAAGATGACATTATCGTCCCCTGTCTTGTGCAGTGATGACTAGCAGACATTTGTTAAACATCTTTATGGACAAGGAAGTATGTGAAACTCTGGTGACACTTGGTGAAATAGAATGGAGTACTTGTCCATGATGTCACACATCCCACGTGCATCCACATATAATCAAAGGGTCTATGTACCGTAAGCAGGTGGGCACAGAAAGTGAAGTTAATATCTACAGAAATTTTTCCTGTGAAAAATGTGACAGGTCTAAAAGTTTAGATATGTGACATTTGTAAAAGCTGCATTATACCTTTGGTGTATTTTGGCATACAATGATATTGTACTTTGTATTTAAAATTTGCATTACATTCCTACGACACAATTTTGGCAGGAGCTTATTTAGACTCTCAGAGTTTTCAGTAAATTGACAGAAAATTTAGGTAAAACAAACTATCAATTCAGCCAAATGATTGGTCAAGAAGTCAAATCTGGCAACGAATTATTTTGACTGAACTGGTTTGTTGTTTGAGGAAGCTAATTTTTCAATTTATTCTGTGCTTTTAGAGCAATTTTGTGTGTATACTTAGAGCTTCTGTCAGCGGAGGGACCCCATTTGTAGTCTGGAGTAACTAACCTTAATGGAACTCTCTTTAATATATTGTCTTTCGTTCAGAAAAATCAGTGGTAGTCCAAATAAGAAAGCATAAACATAGCAACATGTTTTTACAGCATGAAAAAGAATAATTTAGGTGCCTAAAAGCCCAGGTACAAATAATTATGCCTAAAATTGGTTAATTACAACTCTCAGATGAGTGGAAAGTGTCCAATTGCAATTGGAATTGCTCGATTGCCTACATGATTATCCAGTTGCAAACATAATTATTTACTGCTATGATTTTTCCAAAATTTATTCAATAACCACATATGCATTTTAAATCTCAAGTGCACATCATTACACTTTTCAAAGCATTGCCAGTTCCTATCTTGAAGATTTTCCTGAAAATGCCTCCAGTAATCCTATCTAAAATTATGTTTAAGACAAAATTAACATTTAATAGACTCAACATCAGGACAGTTAAATCTCTTTACCTATGCATTCTTTTCAAATAAATTTACCGATGAGTTTTAGGTGGGAAAATGTCTACAATGGTCAGTACACATTAATGTTCATTTGGTGAATCAATATCATCATCGCCACTAATTAAATAAAACTATTTTTGAAAGTTTAAGCTTCTTATATATAATATTTTGAAAGTTTATGTTGACCTAGTAGCATGGAGTTTTTTAGGAATAATAGTAAATAAGCCTATGTTTGACTTACAAATTATTTACTGATTTCAAATAGTGCCTACTCAAGGAATAACCAATATGTATACACATTGATTTACAATAATTTCCAAAAATAAGTATGGGCAGGTAATCATTTAAATCTAATTGACCCCCAAAACCATCAATTTCTGACCTATATTTTGACTATGAGTTCAGCTTCACTTTCCATAATATCTGTGGTGTTTATTTTTCTAAGCATTTTAGCAAAATTTTGAGAATTTAAGCAATAAAAGTAGGTTGAAGAGCATTCGTTGTTAGAGACTTGTGACAATTGCCAAAAGCAGGAGACAAGAACGCAGTAGAGAGAGAAGCAAGGAGGACAGGAGGGAGGAAGGAGGAAGGGCAACTTTGCTAAGGTAAGGGAAAGAGATATTCTGGATTAAGGATGCCAGATTCTGGGCTGTATTTACAGTGGTAGCTAGCATTCTATCCCAGGAATATATTCATGAAAAAAATCCAATGTCATCTACTGATTCCTTAGCAATTAAACAAATTTTGGCTTTATTTAATCTGCTTCTAGTGAAGGTGGGGGTGGCTGCTGTGCCACTCTTTCCTTGGTGGATGTCACCAGCTATATAGAAACAAGCAGATGCTGAGGGTCCCAATGTTAGCATCTGTCCTGGATAAACCTGGGAATCTGCATCAGGGCCTTATCTCCTTCAGCCTTGCTCTCTAATCTAAGGGCTTATTGTTCCTCTTGCAGGTTGAATTGTGCTCTTTCCAAATTAATATGCTGTCCAGCTTACCCCAGAACCTCAGAGTGTGACCTTATTGGGAAATCAGGTCTTTGAGATGTACTTGGGTAAGATGAGGTCACATGGGACTAGGGTCAACCTACTCACCCACAAACTTGTGCCTGTATAAATAAGAGAACTGGACACAGGGTTGCAGGTGGGGGAAGAGCATGTCAAAGGAAGGTGGAGGGAGGGATGATGAGGCAGCGGAAGCCTGCAAACCCCGAGGCTGGAGAGAGGCCTGGGACACAGTGCTCCTCCCCATCCTCAAAGACACAGGCCCGGTGACTGCTATATGGGGGCCTTCCAGTCTCCAGCATGGTGAGACAGTAAATGTCTGTTACTTGGCCGCCCCTCCCCACCCCCCAGTTTGCAGACCCTGCTTTGGTGTCCCTGGAAACGGAGCAGAGCACCTTTCACCTCCGGCTCTGGCGTCCCCAGTGGTGGAGTTTCTGCCTCCTCCTGCAGCCCCAGCAGCAAGCCCCTCCAACCTGAAGAGGCCATCAAATGGTTTTAGACACACAACGGTATGTAGTTTCTCTATTTGTAAATGCAGATATCAGCAAAGGTCCTCTTATCCCTTTCTCTAGAAGAAGAAGGGAAACTTTAATCTGATAAATTTCTGATAAGAAGGGGTCTATCTTACTAACATAAATTTCTGTGGATTTAATTAAGCTTTATATTGATTTTTTGATACTTAATATGCAGATACAATTTTTTATTATGGTAGATCAATACCTTAAGTATAAAATGGAGATTTTTGAGAGAACAAAACTTTCTTACAGGTGTGCTTTCCCAAACATCACAGCTGTCTCTTTCCCAAATAGATTAATGATGATGTTTAGTTATCAGCTTAATTTGAGTTGAGGGGGGGGGGAGGAATGAAATTATGTGTAAAGGAAAAATATTGTTCAATTCAATAATACTTGAACTTTAAGAAAAAGCAAATGCTGTTTTAAATTGGAAGCACATATCAAAAATCATAACAAAATGGAGATTTTTCAGTTCCTCAATTTAAAACCAGTCATCCATACTATATAAGAAAAATCATTCCATGATGAAATGGGAACTTTGAAATTCCGATATTTCTATTAAACATCATTATATTTGAGAACAGAAAATGATTTGAAATTTGTTTGGTTCATTAATAGACTTGTTTGTCATTAAAAGTAAAAAGCTCTATCATCAAAATATTGTAAAACAGAACCAATCTAATAGGAATTTGTGATATTTAATTTTGTTTTTTCATAGTTTGGCTTGTTTTGGAGTTCCATAATTTATTTCATGCAATACTTGCATTCAGGCTTCAGATTAGTCTGGTATGTTCTGATTTGACAGTTGTTCTTAAGGCTCCTGATAAGTCACGTGGCAACAAACCTGATATTGCATGGCCAGGGACACTCTGGTCCCAGTGGAGACAGTGTTCTCAGAGCAAGACATACGGGTTCTCACTTTATGAGATAACAGCACAGAGTAAACCAAGCTGCTCACAGAAAATAAAAGAAGGAAAACCTTCTGTTCTCTCCAGGGATCATCATTTCAAAGCTGCCACTTGATCATATATTGCTGCAGACAGTTGACAGTTTCAGTTTGGCCATCAAGAGCACATTACCTCTTCTGTCCATCGCTAGAAGGAAACTGTCAACAGTATTGATTACGAATATGTTCATGCCAAGAAAAAGCCAAACACCAAGTCAGATACCCAAAGCCCAAAGCATGTGTTTCCAAGGCTGAGCTCCCCCTCTCAAGTTGCATTCAAAAGTGACATGGACTTAGCTCAGTTTATGTTATTTAGATAAATGTGTGTGGCCCTTGTAGTTACAGACGGAAGATCAAATGAGGAGCATGACCTGTCTGAGCGTAATTTCTTGAAGAAGTGTTTGCAGATGTACAGCAAAACTAATAATTATAAATTCATGCATTAAATTTTGACTAAAATATGTTTTTCTTCATAATTGGTAATAAAATTACTTTAACCCATTTATAAATGACTATTATAATGAATGTAAAATCTTTATGATCTTTCAGAAAATATTTGATATATAAAAGTCTACAAGATGGCAGGAGTCATACACAAATAAAAAGATGTTCATTACACTGTAATATATACTAGTTTGACTTAAATGTGAAAATGATAGCAAATGTTAAAAACAATATGACAAATACTTTGGCAAGTAAAACTACAGAAGCTGGGTTTTTAATGTTTTACATGTTGCTATTCTAGGAAGTGCAAAGGAGGTCATATTATCCCAATTCAAATAAATGTGAATGATTCTTAAAAATATTAGCTAAAATCATTTATTCATCCAACACAATGACTATATAGAGTGAAAAAAACTGAAAATGGCATGATATAAACAGAATCTACAAAGGTTGAGTAGTGACATATTTTAGAGATTTTCATCATTTATTAAAAAAAGATGCTTTCTGAACATAGTGGCACAGGAGTATATTCTTAACTATTTGGGAGGCTGAGGCAGGATGATCAAATGTTCAAGGATAGCCTTGGTAGCTATGTGAGACCCTAGAAAATTAACAAGACCCTGTCTGAAAGAAATTTTTTAAAAAAAGTATTGAAGTGTAGCTCAGTGGTAAAATGCCCCTTAGTTCAATCTCCTGTATAAAAAGAAAGAAAGAAAGAAAATATGCTTCATAATTTGTATGATAGTAAAACAAATTTAGTTTAAAGCTTCAATTTAATTTATGGTATATTTATTCATTTTGGCAAATTAGTAAATAAGGTGAGATTTTTTTTCTCAAGTGGCCCAAAGACTAGTAAATAGTAATGCATTTTTTCAAGATGGATTTACACACACAATGCTACGAGAGCCTATTGCAGAGGTACTCAGTCCAGACTCTAGAGAAGTCCTCCAGAGGAGGCCAAAGAGACAGATAGTATTAAAGCATATTTATGTTTGGTGAGGAGTTTCTTGCTTTACTGAATCATTATAGCTAATTCTTGTTGGGGGCTTATAGTTTGATCAATTTTATTTTCTAAAAATATTTCCAATTAAAAAAAAAAAGAACAATTTGTTCACTGAAAGACTTTTTTCTCTTCTTACAATCATGGTTATAAGACTTTCATTCCTGTGACCTGTACAGGGTCCATATATTTCTTACTAAACATTAACATGGTAAGCCAAGGGGATGGAAAATGTTCCATCATTCTGTAATGAGACTGGAAAAATAACCTGGAGACTTTTAATATTACATCAAATGATAAACAGCAATATCATATAGAATAGCAATGATATTAAATGATGCATAAAGAGTACTACCAATAAAAAGTAGCAGGAATTCAATTTAGAAGAAGTTTGAATGGTCAGGAAAGAAGATAGAATTTAAACATGGCTATTAGTAGAAGAATTAAACGAGTAGAAAAATAGAAAACCTTTCCTTGGGGTAGGTAATGGAGTTGTGCTAGTTTTTTTGTTGTTTTCTTTGGATAGATACAGTTTGAGAGGTCAAGTGGAAGGCAGAGACAGACTGCAGATAGTGGTAAATAAAGAAGTCTGTTGTTTAGAGTTCATTTAGACACCAATATTATTCAGACATCTACTATTTCCTAGGGGAATTGTGTGTTGGGAAAATTTATGATACCTCTAAAATCATTGCTGGGAGCCCAGCATATGAAGCAAATATAGTCAGGACTGCATTTTTGAAGCTGCAATGAGGTGATAAAAGTTACAACTCCTTTACTCCTTTCAGTTCTCAGAGCTGCAAGAAAGACAATTTAGACATCTCTGCCTGCAGGGATTGAAATGGCCATGGAAGGTTTGGGCTGTGTCCTTTTGTGTGTTTGATGGGATTTGTGTGTCCTTCAAAGACATGCTTAGAAAGGATACCACAGACATAGAACTAAGGATGTATAGGAACAAAGAGAGATTGGATAAAGATTCCAACTAGATTTTTGCCTAAAATCCATTCAAATGCACTAAGGATGCTCACAGTGGGAAAGTGAGAGTCTTAAGTCCTTAGCTTTCACAGTGTTACCTGTGCCTATTCCATGAGGATGGGAAACTGGAGTCCATTAACACAATTTTAAAGATAGAACAGTGGGTGGATCCAGATGGCATAATAACTGGAGATAAAGAGCACTTATTCTATCAGTCCTTAGCATCTTAGAGATGGAAGAGCTCTATTGAAGGTAATCACACATGCTAGAAATAATAAGAGCAAGGAGCTATGAAATACCTAAGAATATTGTGTAGTAATGTTGCAGTGGAAGAAGCTAAATAAATGAAAGAAAATGATTGGAGAAAAGAATACCAACCAATACCCTTTAGGCTACAAAATGAAAACTGCATTTTCAAGAGGAAAATAATTATGTGAAGGCTTTAAAATTTTTTCATATGTGAATCAAATAGCTTTTATCTTGAATATTTTTATAATATGAAAATTGTTTGATAGAGTACAAATAGATGTAGGAACAGAATAGACATGTTTTTATTACAATAATTTGTGTAGTTTTAATACATTATTTAATATGCATAAAATCATAATTTTTGGATAATTTATTATAGTAATTATGGCTTATATTATTCATTCCTTTAAGTTTGTATTTAAAATACTAAATAGGCAAAGAAGTTTCACTCAATAAGTACTTACTGAATTCTGAAAAATAGGAGCTTCCCTGAAGATCTAGGACAATGTCCTTTTATACTTAAGACAAAAATTCACCTTTTAAGCAAGCAATTATTATCAATGGCAAGCCAAAAATAAATTGTAACATAATTCTTAAATGAAATTCCTATAAAGACAAAAAAAAATCACTAATGATTGTGGCATTATAGACCAAATGAAGGATTACAAGGAAAGAACTGTGAACACACGCTACCACTTGGTCTGACAGAGCCTGTAGAAATGGGTCCCAATATTGCAAGAAAAGACTTGAACTGAGGAGACAATTTATTTTGCGATAGTCTGCTGTGAGTACTGAACTCCACTGCAAGGAGGGAAGCTTTCACTAATTCGGCTATCCACAGCGGTTTGGCGTGATCGAGGTGGCTGGGAATGGGCAGTGGGGAGTGGGGGGTGTGAAAGGGAGCTGAGCCATTGTCTGCCGGAGGCATCAGAGACTCCCTGCTATGTTGAATTTGGACCAAACTCCCAGCATTCCTCCGGTTGAAGGATACATTGTGTGTCCCCCAGGGAGACGGGAGAGGAGGGTTCCCCCGGAACAGAGCTGGTGTGGGACCACCCTGAGTGTCCAGTAAACTGGTCTACATGGGGATCCAAGGAATCAGAACAGAAAAGCTTCACCCAAGCTTCACAGGTGGGGGCAAGGGAAGGTGGCTGACACCACCAGGGGAGGGGTTGTGAGGCGCTGTGGGACACACCAGGACCAGGAGAGTCCAGAGTCCATAAAGCTCACTCACAACCAGGAAACACCTTCCTGTTTTGCTCTTGTTCTTTGTCCTCCGGTTCTGATACACTGAGGGCCTGAAGAGATTAGGAAACCCAGAGTGGGAAGGAGATTTGAACCATGCACAGTCCTTTCCCTGAAGCAGAGGACCATCTGAAGGGTGTCCTAGCACAGGAAGGAGTCTGGTCCCCTAAGGATTGTTAATTATCATGACCTAATTTTGATGAAGTCACTCTGAGCATTTGTTGACCCCACCAATATTGAACACATGAACATTATCATATGGATTTTATATTGGACTTATAAAATATGACACAGAAATGATCTAACTAGTGAGCCATCGAAACAATTAAAACTAAAATCATACCATTGAAATTAGAAAAGAATTGACGTTCTGGTTCTTAGGACTTAGTTTTTGTAAATTACAAATTAAATAACGCCCCCCCCCCAAAAAAAAAATTGAGATTTGAGCTTTAAAAAAATACATGCTTTTATGTAGGATCCTGTTCTACTTTATGTACTATCAATTTAAAAGGTAAAGATCTTGTCTTGTGTTACAAGGTGTTAAACATTATTCAGAAGTCTGTATTCCAAATTAGAATTGTCACAGATAAAGTTGATCTTATTCTTCATACCTGGTCATAGAGGCCCAGGTCCCCTGGTTGATTTATTCCTACTTATTTAATGGCTTGTCTCATTTTGAAAACATATCAGTATTTAACCCTATAATTTATAAATCAAATATTCTCATGTGATAGACTCAGTATTCACTTGTGTATTTTCATTCCTTTAATCAATCAACAAGTGACTGTTCAGACCTTCATAAGTGCAAGGCCTATTGTAGGCAGTGTGTTTAAAGAATGGGGTAAACAGAATGGGAGCGAGAACGCTGGAGGAGAGGACGTCAGGACAAGGGAATTGTGCTAGGAGGGAAGGCAACCTTGCTCGGTGTTCCAGGAGGCGCACTGGATAAGCACACATTTGAACAGATGCCTAAACACAGGGCAACAAAGGCCAAATGGATGCACCGGGGACAAGGAGGAGCTAAGGGTGTGCAAGTCAAAGCAGGTCCTGAGACACACAGGCAGGACCTGCAGAACAGAGGCTGAGCGACTGCGCAGGGGCTGGGCGAGGGAGAGGGAGGTGGAAAACAGGACCAGAGGAGGTCAGGGGCGGGATCCAGGTCCTGCAGAGCCCAGCGTGTGTGCTCAGTGTGAGGCAGGACAAGAGCAGGGGGGACCCTGGCCAAGGTGGACAGAGAATCCTGGGCTCATTCTGGCTGCTGTGCAGAGTTCAGATTGTTGTGGAGATGCACACTGCAGTGGAGACACGCACTGGGACTGTGCCGGAAGATTCCAGGTGCCAGGACGTGCCTGGTGGGGGACAGCTGTCATGAACTGGTCAGATTCATATTTTCATGGTGGAGATGGAGGGGACATGGCAAAAGAGAAGGGTCAAAGCTAAAGCCAAAGTTGTCCGTGTGTGAAATGAGCTCCCTGGCTACTGAGAAGGGAACTGGGGGACAAGCAGGTTTGAGAAGAAAAGAGCAAGAACCCATTTGTGGCCTTAGGTGCATTAGGATTGTTATATGTCCAAGCACAGGTAAGTGGTAGGTCTTTTTGTCCTCTCTCACTCTTCTCCTTAAGAAACAGCAGCATCACTTGCATTAATAACAATATGTGTCCATGTTTTCAACACTGAAATCATTGCAAAACAACTGCTCATGTCAGGACTGAATGAAAAGAGCTTTAGGAAGAAGCTTGAGCCACGGGATAAACTGGAATATGCCCACATGGGCCCTCGTCGGGCTGCTTGATACATAGGCGTGGCTAGGCAGTCGTGTGAAGTTTTCAGTCGTTGCTGCTGCTTCTTTAAAGCTTTTGACAGAGAGGTAAGTAATCAACAATTGCTCTTTCATGGTTCTGCAAAATGAGACACACTGAACAGAAATTGGTGATATATAAAGGGGAAGATGAGAATCACTGTCTCTTTACTAGAAACAAGCACGTATGGCAACATGATGGTGGAGGCTGATGGTCACAGTCCCGGGTGTCACCCACTTCCTGTCCTTCAGACATTAATGACTGTGTTGTCCTGGGTCCCCAAGAAGCAGAGGCCATGGCAGGAGCAAGGGTTTATTAGGAAAAGTGCCTGTGAAAGAGAAGGGAGGGCGGCGGGGGGCGGATCTTCCGTCTGTTTGGTCCTGAATGCAGGAGAGGCAGGCAGGTGCACACAGCCTGAGGGGGTTCCGGCAAGGCCTTCAGAGAGTGCTGGAGCCAACGTGGTCCTCAGAGGAGTCCTTTCCTCCCGGAGGCCCCAGCCTTAGTGTGCTCCTGGGATTCGGTCCTAGGTGGCTGCAGCCCACAGGAGAGTGACCTGAGGGCAAAAGTAGGGACAGATTTCAAAGCCCAGGGCCCTTGCCATTTGGATCCCCTGAAGATGGAGCTCTTGGAAGTCCCTCTTATGGCTGCCACAGACTCCACGAGGGGGAAATGGACAGCTCAGGATAGGTTGGCTGGGCAGGGACGTGTGCAAGACATCTACAATGTGGACAGAAAAGCCTTCTGCAGAGAGGTTCTACTGAGCCTATGTAAGAGGTTCTGTCTCTAGATGAAGAGGAGGTTCATCTGCCAGGAACAGGGGACTTCTCCGCCATCTTCTAGAGTTCTTTGTCAGGAGACAATGTCAGCAAAGTATGAATTTCAGCTAAACCTACTCACAGGTATTTCTAAAAATGTATTTATGCTTTTTTTCCATGATACCTTGTTAGGGTCTGTAAGCAAGTCAAGATGGCGCCTGGCATTTTGCCAGAGGGAGTGGTTTGTGAGGTGGCGCCAGCGAGCCATTAAGTGTGGAGATTCCTTATTGGTTGACTCCTGTATCTAGTTTATGTTAATTAAGATAAGCTGTGTGGAATGTAGATATACCCCTCCTGTCCTACAATAAAGGACTCCCACTCCTGCTGTATCAATGTACACAAGTTGCTCGTCACCCCCCGGTTATTTTGCTGCAGCCAGACTGCGGCAATACCTAGAAACCCAAGCCAATTGCTATAGGGCCCCTGTATTCTATCACTAGCCAATTTTGTTCAAAAATAGGAAGAAGCAGTCAGTAATACATTGATACTATATTTACATATGTTTATATAGTCAGCATTCTTCTAAGAAATTAATATATTGAACTTTTTGTGGGATGAGTTCTTTTATTATAGTAACTATATCCTAAAGCCAGCAGCTGACACTCAGAGAAGATGTTCACTTCTCCAAGGTCACACAGCTGGAGAACTGGAATGGTTGATTTTCTAAACCAAGCATTTCTGGCCTAACTCAAAAAACAATACTCTTAAACCATAGAGTACCTTGGTTATCCTTACCATAGGATATCCTTAGCATAGGATCATTCTGAATGGTTCACAGAAACCACTTACTAATATAATAATGTGTCCTTAAAATGACTATGCATGTGAATTTGACTTTAACAAATAAAATATATTATTTTCCAACTTTAAAAAAATCTAGATAGTCATAGGAACCTATCCTCAAAATATTCAGCATTGTTCCTGTAAAAGATGAATAAGTTCTGGAGACTACAGTTAATAACAATGTATTGAAAACGGATAAGAAAATAGATCTTAAATGTTCTCATCACATAAAATAAAATTATGTGAGGTGATTTATAAGCCTACTAGCTTGACAATCATTTCACAATGTGTGTCTATACACCCTGTATACCATATCATATTGTATACCATAAAATATCACCTTATATACCATAGATGTATGCAAGTTGCACTTGTTAATTCTTCCTTTACAATGATAGGGAAAAGCAAATTGAACAGCAACTAAAAGAATAACAAACCACCACAGCAAAGATGCTGACTGATCGTGATTCCAAGATCAGCATTGTTCTTTCCCTCCCAGGTTGGCTCCCCTGTTTTCTCTGAAACCTTTTCACCCTGACTTGGAGCGCTGTCAGAGGCTGACAATCATCCTGCTGAGCAGGACTTCCCTATCCATGATGTTTTTCTTCTCTTAGGAAGAAGGAAAGCTTAGGTCTGCCAGGCTTTATGCAAAGAGCTCACATCCAGTGTCTTCTGGGCTTCAGGAACTGGAAGCCACAACTGGCAGGAGCCCTGGGCGACAGATTCAGGTGGAAGACCAAGTGTGCTATGGGATGTGATTTGAATTATCTTGAGTTTCTACTATGTTTGATATGCAGAAGTATATATATATATATATATATATATATATATATATATATATATATATACACACACACACATATATATACACACACACACATATATATATACACACAGACATAACCATATGACTTCATATCACTTTTAATATAGTTAAGATTATATATGTATGTGTGTGTGTGTGTGTGTGTGTATATGGAGAGAGAGAGAGAGAGAGAGAGAGAGAGAGAGAGATAATAAGAAGATAAGTAAAAAGAATTCGGTCATGTGGCCCTGTGAGGACTCAACTTACTTGGTAAATTCTTTAATAAAAAATAATGCCTGAAACAGTATTTTGAAGTCATTTTTAAAATAAATTAAATATTTCATTTCAAAATACAAGTAATAATACCAAGAAATAATCCAATAAAAAAATCTGAGAATAAGCATGATATATTCTTACTGATATGTGCAACATTTTGCCTCCTAAGGAATGTTACCCAGCTGCAGCATCTTGGAAAGCTGTGGCTTGACAACACTTTGATAAAAACAAACTGCCAACATGGACAGCAAAGTGCTGTACAACAACAACAAAAAAAGCACATTTCAAAAGCAGATGATAATTATTCTTCCCTCAACAAGCCCAGCAATGATATTGCTAAAGTGCTAGGACTTTTTAAGTGGAGAGCAAATTAATCTTTATTAATCCTTGTCATTGTGATTGCATAATATCTAGATTTGAATGTCTGATGTGCGACATTCTCTTTCCGCTCCTGCTGGCAATCAGAAGTGTGAAAATAAACCTTACCGTTTAAAAGGAATGCAATGCTAACTTTTGGGAAAGAAAAAAAAAAGTAGATATAATCATCTGAATTAAAATGGAAAAAAAATACTTTACAGAAGAAAAAATATACTCTATGTCAGAGTAACAGACACACTCTTATGTTAATATATGCACTGAGATATGTCAGAGCTGTGAAAACAGGCAATGAAACAAGAAGGCAGGTGGCCAAATATATACAGATGATTTTTTTAATTATTCATGTGCATTTTTCAAAATCTCTCTTTATAGCTTAATTAATACCTTTAAAATTACTTCCTTGAATGATCTGTATACAGTCCCAGTTAAAATTGTGATTAAGTGCTAATTAGTCAGTAAGGTCAAGTCCCATAATAAATAAATAATGAAACACAAACACACAGGAGTTGTGAATGGACCTCCCAGCATGAACTCATTCTTGCCATTTCCAACGTCTTCATTGGCTAATGTGCCAAGTCAGGGTCAAGTCTGCCTTCAATACAGACAATTGTACAAATAACAATAGAACTTCACTTATTTTTCCCTAAAATTTGACTTTAATGTGATCTTAGAATCCTGCACTGGCCTCTGAGCACACACACAGTGTCTGGCCTGCTCGGTCTCATTCTGACCTCTATCCTCTACAGGCTGCCAAAGTGTTATGTGTGTGTTGCTGACATCCGCTTTAGGGATGATGATTTTCTTCATCTTTCAGGACACTTTTCTAAATAATGACATAATTTTCTGACTTATACATTATTCTGGATTTCCAATAAATCTGGTCAGAATCTCTTTCTGGAGTTTAAAAATTGTATTTGTCTCTTTACAAACAAAGACACTCTTGCATACTGTTTGCCTAACTTCCCTGGGTCAACAAGACAAGGCTCTCCTGCATGCAGTGCTCTGTTTGGCCAGCTGCCTCTGTCCATGCCTCTCCCAGGGCTGACCCTGGTGTCTGCATCCTTGTTTACCTGCAGTTGTCTGAGCCTTCAGGTGGACTGATGTCTTCTGGACGCACCACTGTCATGAATTAAAAACTCTCATAAATGTCCCTCAGTGTGTATTTTTGCTTCATTATTTTCAGGACTTTCTAGATGAGAATGGCTAAATGTATGTGATGCTAGCAACTGTGTTGCTGTTTGCTTCCCTTTTCTTTTGGGTTTTCTGGCAAGCAGAACCTCAGTGGGGCGGGGGGGACTTTGGGCAGGTGGTTTATTTATTAAGGATATAATCCCAGACAGCAAACAGGAAGGATAGTCTAAGAAGCTGAAGCAGCCCTCCAAATTACTCAACTCCTTCAGCTTCAGTCTCTTGTACCTGCGGATGAGAGCCTGCATCCCTCTAGCTGAGCCAGATACCCTCCACAGCACAAGCATTTCAGTAAAATCACTTCCCCACCTGCACATGCCTTGTATGAACATCATCTGCACCTTTTCAAGAAATTTTCACAGAAAAGGGAAAGAGTAGAAACAACATTCTAAGCCTACATTGGAGAACATCAGTAAGCATTGCTGTGGGATGTGAAGTGAGAAAGTTGTTTTGGGCCAAAAGTGACTGTAAAAATGTATATTCCTAAGGATTTGTGAGAATTTGTGGTAGAGTGTGGGAAATCCTTCAGGATGAACAATAGCTAAAGGATATAATAACATTGAGGTAAAAGTCACTCTTATTCACTGTGTGTGTGTGTACAAAAATATTACGTATTATATGTTTTGTCTCTGAAATATATGATGGTGATTATTTGTCAAATAAATACCCCAACAAATTGCCATGATGTCAGGGGGATCAAGCTGGAGGATCTCTTCTCTTCTCTTTCTCTCCAAACAGCAAGCAGATAATCCAAGAGCTATACAGTACACTCTGAGGCAGCTTTGTGATAGAAGGAATAAAGTGATGCGTGTTTGGACCTGGGTGTTGGAGTCCAGCATCATCAGTACCCTGTGAAGAGTCAACCTTCCAACAGATTCCCTGGTGATGAGGAGCCAGCAGCAGTTTGAGGAGAGGATGTGAGGAGAGGAAGTGTTTTGTAAAGGTTGATGGGCCATCATGTGGCAGGATGGGAAGGCAGGGAGGGCTCCTGACAAGGGTTTCTGGTTTTCATTTCTGTTTTAAGATGAGACACTCATGTGCTGATGGGGTCCAGTAGTCTTGTGCCTCCAATAACCTGGCAGAAAAAAACCAAGTCAGAATCCTAAGGCAAAATGCCTGCAGAAAAGCAGACGTAGAGGTATTAGGGATCCTGAGGTCATCAGCATTCCATCCTATGCAGGGGAACTGAACAAAGCTGGGGTCCAAATGGAAGGTCAAGTGAAAAAGGCTCAGAGGTCACTCTGGAATGGTGGGCTCCTCAGATGGAGTTGCCTGCAGACATTGCTGGCTAGGCACATTGGGCAGGGTCATCATTGCTGAGCAGCACAGCCAGTGCATGGTCAGCAGCAAACCTGGGCAACAGGAGATGGCAGGATGGGGCTCACCAAACCTCCCCAGATGTGTAGCAATCTAGTCAGAGGTGTTGAAGTGAACCAGCAGCTCATCTTGTCAATCAGAGTGGATGTGGTGTGACTGACAGGCTGGCTGAGGAAGAGTTTCACTTCTGCACACCTGCAGGGATGTTTTGTAATATGATCTGTGCTTCTTATTGTCTTATGAAACCCAATGTTTCTGAATCTGGACGCACATAAAGCTCTAAGGATTTTGACCAACAAACTGAGGATCTCTATGCCATTAACCAAGTTTCCAGACTATCCTACATGTTGTGTCTCACTTTCCCTTCACAAACATCTTATAAATAATTGGGTATCTACTTTTTCTCTTTCCCAGCTTATACTTCACTCACCTTTGGTGTGCTTTCACTTTCATCAAACCATCTAAATCACTCTTAACCAGGTAAGCAATGCTACCTGTTTCTCTATGGCTCATACTCCACCCCTGTTTGAACTCAGGCCCTGATAACCTTCCTCTATCAGGCTCAGCCAGGTGAGATCCTCCACTCAAGACCTCAAGTCCACCTGAGATCTCTCTGACTGACAGCCCTATGTCTTGAAAAGTGTCTGAAACACCTGTGTGGACCACGGTTTAATCAATACCTCCATGTGGCCATCATAGAACAAATTTCAGTTCAAGGTACCCAATAATCAAGCTCATAATTTTGCTCTCCAACCTGCTTTTTTAAAAAATATATTTTTAGTTGTCAATGAAAAAAAAAATATATATATATATAGAATTGAACCCAGGGCTTTGGACATTTGGACATGCTAGGCAAGTGCTCTACTACTGAACCATAACCCCAGCCCCTCAAACTGGTTTTTATCCTCTGAACCATTTCTCAAAGACAGTTACCATTCTCATTCTATGACTACACATTGCAAAGATTTTTCATCACTTTCTTCCTTTACTTCCTGCAGGGTACACATAAATAATTTGACTTTATCCCCTAAAAATTTTTTCATATTCATTTGTTTATATTTCCACCACTACAAGCTGGTTAGTAAATATAATGCTCATTGAAAACGCAAAAGCTGCCAAGTTTTATAATGCTTGCATCTTGTAAATTGATTCTATCTTGACAGCCTTATCAAACATCTAATATTATGATTCCAGTGATACAGGCAAGGCGCATGCACATAATTCTCCAAAGTCACACAGCCAAGTACAGGTGACTCTAATTTCTGTTATCCCAAGGTGAGCTACTCTTTCAAGCCCTAGTCAAAGATTATTCAATTTTGCTTACTACGTAAATAATGGGCTAACTTTCAACTGGTATTCCTATCATAGTCCATCCTTTTTGAAATAGTCTCCACTCTTGCCCTGTTCAGACCCCATTCAAATTTTCTCTGCCTCCTGGTAAGAGCCAAAGTCTTATTCTAAGCACCACAGTTGTTCCCTGTCTTGGTCTGCCCAGTGCCTATCTCTACAGAACGCTGGTGAAAACTTTTTCCTGCTCTCTGGCCACTCCTGAGCATTGTCCCCACAGTCCCTTCAATTTCTGTATGCTTAAGACATTAATGTGGGTTTCTGGAATACTATTCCCCTACAGCATGGTTATTTGATTAAACTCTGCATTCTACACAGCTACCAAGTCCACAAGGGCAGCAAGTTATATTTATTTTTTATTCTTCATGCTTAGCATACAGTACTTAATATATTTCTCAGGGAAGGGATCTTCTTTTAACAATAACATTTTAATCATATAACTCTACTATTTTCTACAATAATGCAGACCATTGTAGAAAATGTGGGGAAGTGGGAGAGATTAAAAGAATAAATTACAAGGAAAAGGAAAGAAAAAGAAAGGCTACCATTGATTTTTTTGTTGTTTTATTATTAGTTCTAATTAGATACACATGACAGTAAAATCTCTTTGATTCATTGTATACAAATGAAGCAGAATTTTTCACTTCTCTGGTTGTGCATGAAGTAGAGTCACACTATTCATGCAATCATATATGTACCTAGGGTAATGATGTCCACCTCATTCCACCATTTTTCCTACTCCTTTGCTCCCTAATCCCTTCCTCTCTGCCCTATCAAAAGTTCCTCCACTTATCCCATACGAATTAGAGAAAATATTTGGTCCCTGGTTTTTGAGATTGGCTTACTTCACTTTGCATGATACTCTCCAACTCTATTCATTTACCAGCAAATGCCACAATTTTATTCTCTTTTAATGGTAAGTAATATTCCATTGTGTATATATACCACTGTTTCTTTATCCATTCATCTATTGAATAGCATCTAGTTTGGTTCCACAGTTTAGCTACTGAGAATTGTGCTGCTATAAACATTGAAGTGGCTGCAGTATGCTGTTTTTAAGTCTTTTTTTTACTTTATTCATTTATTTTAATTAGGTGTATATGACAGCAGAATGAATTTTGATTCATTGTGCATAACTGCTACACAACTTTTCATTTCTCTGATTTTGTATAATGTAGCGTCCCACCCTATGTGCAGTCATACATGTACCTAAGGTAATAATGTCCATCACATTCCACCATCTTTCCTGTCTCCATACAACTTCCTCTCCCTTCCCTCCCCTTTTTGCCTTTTCCAAACATCCTCTATTTTTCCAGTGCCCTCCCCCATTATGGATCAGTATCCACTTATCAGAGAGAACATTCGGCCTTTAGTTTTTGAGATTGGCTTACTTAGCATGATATTCTCCAACTCCATACATTTACCTGAAAATGCCATAATTTTATTTTCTTTAATGCTGATTAATATTTCACTGTGTATATATACCACAGTTTCTTTATCCATTCATCTATTCAAGGGCAACTAGGCTTTCCACAGTTTAGCTATTGTGAATTGAGCTACTCTAAACATTAATGTGGCTGCATTACGATCATATGCTGGTTTTTAAGTCCTTTGGGTATGAACCAAGGAGTGGAATAGCTGGGTCAAATGGTGGTTCCATTTCAAGTTTTCTAAGGAATCTCCACACTGCTTTCCATAGTGGTTGTACCAATTTGCAGTCCTACCAGTAATGTATGAGTGTGCCTTTTCCCCTACATCCTCCCAACACTTATTGTTGCTTGTGTTCTTTGTAACTGCCACTCTAACTGGCATAAGATGAAATCTTAGAGCAGTTTTGATTTTCATTTCTCTAATTACTATAGATGCTGAATATTTTTCATATATTTGTTGAACAATTGCATATCTTCTGAGCAATGTCTGTTTAGCTCCTTAGCCCATTTGTTAATTTTTTTTTAGTACTAAGTTTTGTGAGTTCTTTATATATCCTGGAGATTAGTCCTCTGATGTGCGTGTAGCAACAATTTGCTCCCAAAATGTAGGCTCTCTCTTCACCTCATTGGTTATTTCTTTTGTTGCAAATAAACTTTTTAGTTTGAATCCATCCAATTTATTAATTCTTGATTTTATTTGTTGTGCTTTAGGAGTCTTGTTAAGAAATTTGGGGTCTAATCTGGCATAATGAAGATTTGGGCCTACTTTTTCCTCTGTTAGACTCAGGGTCTCTAGTATAATTCCTAGGTCCTTGATCCACTTTGAGTTGAGTTTTGTGCATGGTGAGAGAGAGGGGTTTAGTTTTATTTTGCTGCATATAAATTTTCAGTTTTCCCATAATCACTTGTTGAAAAGGCCCTTTTTCCAATGTATGTTTTTGGCTCCTCTGTCTAGTCTGAGATAACTGTATTTATGTGGGTTTGTCTCTGTGTCTTCTGTTCTGTAGCATTAGTCTAAATATCTATCTATTTTGGTGCCAATACCATGGTGTTTTTGTTACTATAGTTCTGTAGTATACTTTAAGGTCTGGTATTGTGATGCCTCCTGCTTCACTCTTCTTGCTAAGGATTGCTTTGTCTATTCTGGGTCTCTTATTTTTCCAAATGAATTTTCATGATTACTTTTTCTATTTCTATAAGGAATGACGTTGGAATTTTAATTAGAATCACATTGAATCTATATACCACTTTGGGTAGTATGGCTATTTTGACAATATGAATTTTGCCAATCTAAGAGGATGGGAGATTTTTCCATCTTCTAAGATCTTATTCAATTTCTTTTCTTGGTCTTTGGTAGTTTTCATTGTAGAGATTGTTCTCCTCTTTTGTTAAGTTGATTCCCAAGTATTTTATTTTTTAGGGTTTACTGTGAATGGGGTAGTGTTCCTAATTTCTTTTTCTGAGGATTCATCACTGATGTTTAGAAATGCATTTGATTTATGGGTATTGATTTTATATCCTGCTACTTTGCTGAATTAATTTATTAATTCTAGAAGTTTTCTGGTGGGTTTTTTTTTTGATCCCCTAAGTATAGAATTGTGTCATCAGCAAATAATGATAGTTTCAATTCTTCTTTTCCTATCCATTTTCCTTTAATTTCTTTCATCTGTCCAATTGCTCTGGCTAGAGATTCAAGGACTATGTTAATAGAAGAGGTAAAAGAGGGCATCTCTGTCTTGTTCCAGTTCTTAGAGGGAATGCTTCCACTTTTTCTCCATTTAAAATACTGTGGGCCTTGGGTTTAGCATAGGTAGCTTTTACAATGTTGAGATATGTTCCTACTAACCCTAGTTTTTCTAATGTTTTGAACATGAAATGATGCTCTATTTTGTCAAATGCTTTCTCTACATAAATTGATATAATCTTATGATTCTTATCTTTAAGCTATTGATGTGATGGATTATATTTATTTATTTGCTTATGTTGAACCATCATTGCATTCCTGGAAGGAACCTCACTTGATCATGGTGCACTATTTCTTTAATATATTTTTGTATGCAATTTCCCAGAATTTTATTGAGAATTATGCACCAATGTTCATCAGTGATATTGTTTTAAAATTTTCTTTCCTTTATCTGTCTCTGCCAATTTTTGGTATCAGGATGATACTAGCTTTATAGAATGTATTTGGAAAGGTTCCCTCCTTTTTTCATGGAATAATTTAAGGATTATTGGAATTAATTCTTCTTTGTAGGTCTTGAACTCAGTTTTGAATCCATCTGGTGTTGGGCTTTTCTTGGTTGGTAGGCTTTTGATGGAGTCTTCTATTAACTGATCTGTTTAAACTGTGTAGGTCCTTGTGACTCAGTTTCAGTTAATCATATGCCTCTTGAAATTCAACAGTGTCTTCAAGGTTTTCTATCTTACTGGAGTAAAAATTTTCAGAATAGTTTCTAATTATATTCTGTATTTCAATAGTGTCTGTCATTATATTTCCTTTTTCATCACAAATTTTAGTAATTTGAGTTTTCTCTCTCAGTCTTTTCATTAGGATGACTAAGGGCTTGTCAATTTTATTTATTTTTTCAAAGAACCAGCTTTTTGTTTTGTCAACTTTTTGAATTATTTCTTTTGCTTCAATTTCATTGATTTCTGCCCTGATTTTAATATTTCCTGTCTTCTACTAATTTTGGTGTTGGGTTGCTCCTGTTTTATAGGTCTTTGAGCTGTAATGTCATGACATTTATTAGTTGACTTTTTCTTCTTTTCATGAATGAACTCCATGCAATGAACTTTCCTCTTAGCACTAGTGTCCCATAGATTTTAATAACTTGTATTGGAGTTCTCATTTACCTCTAAGATTTTTTTAATCTCCTTTCTAATGTCTTGTGTTATCCATGCGTCATTCAGTAGTGTATTGCTTAGTCTCCAGGTGTTGTAGTATTTTCTTTTTTTTTTATTTTATCATTGATTTTAATTTTATTCCATTATGGTCAGATAAAATGCAGGTCCATTATGGTCAGATAGAATGCAGGGTAGTATCTCTATTTTTTTGTATTTGCTGAGACTTTCTTTGTGGCATAATATATGGTCTATTTTGGAGAAGGATCCATGTAAACCTAAGAAGAAAGAGTATGATCCATCACTTGTTCATGGATGGAATATTCTCTATATGTCTGTTAAGTCCAAATTATTGATTGTATTATTGAGTTCTAGAGTTTCTTTTTTGAATTTTTGTTTGGAAGATCTATCCAATGGTGAGAGAGGCATGTTAAAGTCACTTAGTATTATTGTGTAGTGGTTTATTTGGTTCTAATAGTTGAGAAGGGTTTGTTTGATATACATAAGTGACCCATTGTTTGGAGCATAGATATGATGATTGTTGTGTCTTGTTGAAATATGGTTCCCTTAAGCAGTATTAAATGTCCTTCTTTATCCCTCTTCACCAGCTTTGTTTTGAAGTCCACTTTATCTGATATGAGAATGAAAACCCATGCTTCTTTACGTGGTCTATGTGAGTGGTACATTTTTTCCCCACTCTTTCATCTTCAGTCTCTGGATGTCTTTTCCTGTGAAATTGAGTCTCTTGAAGGCAGAATATTATTGGTTCTTTTTTTTAAAAAAAATTCAAACTGTTAGTCTATGTCTTTTAATTGATGAATTTAGGCCATTTACTTATTATTGAAATATGATTTGTATTCCTGTTCATTTGGTTTGTTTTTGTTTTTTTAACTTGACTTGGTTTTTCCTTGAATGGAATTTCCTTCAGTGTACTTCCTCCCTTTGCTGATTTTCATTGTTGTTTTTCATTTCCTCCTCCTGGAATATTTTGCTGAGTATGCCCTGTAGTGCAGGCTTTCTCACTGTAAATTCTTCTACCTTTTGCTTATCATGAAAGGTTTTCATTTCTTCATCAAATATTAAGCTTAATTTTGCTGGATATAAGATTCTTGATTATCATCCATTTTCTTTCAGAGCTTGGTATATGTTGATCCACGATCTCCTGGCTTTGAGTGTTCAAGTAGAAAAATCTGCTGAGATATGAATTGGTCTCCACCTATATGTGATCTGATTCCTCTCTCTTGTGGCCTTTAAGATTCTATCCTTATTCTGTATGCTAGGCATTTTCATTATAATGTGCCTTGATATAGATCTGTTGTAATTTTGTAATTTGGTGTCTTCTTGTAAGTCTCATGTTTTTATTTTCCAATTAATTCTTCATGTTTGGGAAATTTTCTGATATTATTTCATTAAAGAGATTGTGCATTCCTTTGGTTTGAATCATTGTACCTTCCTCTATTCGAATAAATATTAGATTTGGTCTTTTGATATTATCTCATATTCTTGGATATTCTGTTCATAGTTTATTACCATCTTCACTGTGTGGTCAACTTTATTTTCAAGTTCATATATTTTACCTTCATTATATGACATTAAGTCTTCTAAGTGATCTAGGGTTTTTGGTGATGCTTTCTATTGAGTATTTTATTCCATTTATTGTTTCCTTCATTTCAAGAATTTCTGTTTTTTTTTCAGAATCTCTATCTCTTTCTTGAAGTAATCTTTTGCTACCTCTATTTGCTCCTTTATCTCTTTCTTGGTGTGATCAATAGTTGCCTGTATTTGCTTCCTTATCTGTTTGTTAGTGTCATCAATGGTGGCCTATACTGGCTCTTTTATCTCCTTGTTGGAGCAATCAGTTTTTGCCTGTATTTGCTCACTTAAGTCATTCTTTAATTTATAAATCATTTTCATTGTGTATATTCTGAATTCCTTCTCTGACATTTCATCAACTGCACTGTCCAAGAATTATACTACTGTAGTATCTTGGTTTGTTTGGGGCACTTTTCTCCCTTGTTTTTTCTTATTGTCTGGGTCCTCCCTTCTTGCAGTGTGGATCTGAGATTTTACAGTTTCTACCCTATAATCTTGTAGTGTTCCGGCAGATTGGGTGTACCTCACCTTGGTGTTGGACATCTAGACTGTGCTGGTGTCCCACAGTAAATGCTACTGCAGCTAAAAGTGGTCATGGCAATAGCGTTGGTATTTCAGGAAGTCCCCAAATGGGTACAACCACTTTCAGAGACTGGGCTGGAAGGGTGGCCTGCCTGTTCACAGATACAGCTGCCCCTAGGTCCTATCTCTTGTCCCAAGGTGGAGGCTATTGCTTGGGGAGGGCTAATGGTGATGGATGTAGTGTGACAAAATTAAGAGGGGCTCAGCCTCGGCTCAGGCATGGGTTTGCCAGTCTTTGGGGCCATCCTAGTCTGGGGCCTCAGCTCCCAGTGTGGGTGTGCTGGTCCATGGAGGCATTCCTGAGCCAGGGCCTGGGCCTTGGCTCATGGGTGGTCAGCAGGGCAGTACTAGGCCTGGGTCTGGGCTCAGGCATTGGTCTGCTGGTTGGCAGGGCAGTCCTGGGACTCTACCATTGATCTTCATTTGGAAATAACAACATCTTACTATATTTCTTTCCAATTATTTTGGCTATTGACTGCTATATATCATATCCTTATGAATTTTTCTGACTATAATTCAATTAACATTTCATTTTAAATGGTTCTCATATCACTAGGAGATTTCATGCTCATTATCTTAATGGATACACAGGAATGCATTTCATTTATCTGCCATGATTCAGCAAACACTCATAACATACTTGGCTAACCGAATTGCTTCAAGTCTTTGCAATATAAATGATGATCTAACAAATGTCTCTTCGTGTTAAGTTTTTCTTCTTATTATATATTTACCTGATAGAACACTTGGGGAAGAGAAGAATACCTCACCCTTTAAACATTTTGTATGGTAACTGCCAGTATATTTCTGAAAGGATGCGTCCATGGATAGGAATGCCACTTCCATAGCCTTTGTTGGCATTAGTGATCCCCTATCCATTTTTTTAAAATTGTTGAGTCCCAATATATTATAATATTGACTAATTTGTGCTTTTAAAAAACTTATTAAGAACTGCTTTCTTAAAAGAGTTTAAATCCTAGCTGAAGAATCTAATTTCTATTGTATATTTATCAATATGTATGCACATGTCTATTTATGGTTATTTATGTGTGTGTGGATATATATTTCTAATTAGTGACTTTTTCTTGGCTATAAATTTTTGGACATGGATTTAGAAAAAAATTATCTCTTTTTATATATTTTATAGATAGATATCTACTTTTATACAGATGTAGATTATACACACAGGCATTGATGTAAATATAGCTGTGGTCATAAATATAGACATATTGTATATACCAGAAAGGGTGCTGTTCTTAAAAACACACAAGTAGAAAAGTAGCATCTGCACTATAGTGGTTACAACCAATTGCATAATATTACTATGTAGTGTATTGCTATCTTTATAGAACTCAGAAGTTAAGATATCTGGATTAAAAAGTCATAATAAAACCCAGCAGTGATTTTTCAAAGCCTCTTCTCACGCATGCTCTCTGGATACATATTGATCTCTAGTGTCATGTCAGAGTTGGAAGAAACTGAGGGTGAGCTATCCTGCAAGGTGTCCCTTCCAGGAATCATCAGTGCATTGCAGATTTCCTGGGATAGGCTTTACCTGACTTTCACTATGAGTCTCATCAAAGGAGACATGCATTTTGAAATACATGGGTGCATTGTCCAATTTTGTAGGGAAAACTCTTGTGCCAACCATGTTTTCCCTAATCTTGTGAAAACTCCAAAGATTTAAACCCAAGTTAAGAGTTCCTCATTATTTTAAAGTTTTTTCTACAGATTAAATCAATAAAATATACAGTCTCCAAGTGTAATTTCTCCATTCTTCATTAAGTATCTAATATATTCAATGTGTAGGGTTTTTGTATATATTGTACTGCAAATATAGGTGCTTTTTCAGATTTTTAACAGGACTCTGGATATTAAAGCTATTGGATTGTCCCCAGAACAACCATAATGTATTTATTTAATATTTTTCATGGTAATTGATCCATTTCTCTTGATCTTTAAACTTTGAAGTGCATGGTCAGCCTGATGGGCACCACTCCATCTCAAAATCGCGTCTTATAGGCAGGTTATTGATCCCACTGAAATGAAGAACTGCACCAGAGCCAAGGTCTAAGTGGCTCTCAAACTCGTCAGGACTTTGAAAATGTTTTTCACAAGGAAATAAAAAAGCTACAAAGAATATCAAGGAGCTGTGTGATAGAGTGCACATATCTAATAACCCCACGACTCTTCGGTTAAAATTTGAAAATGTTTAATACCTAAGTTTACAAAAATCTTAATCTAAATAGAATGTTACACCGTAGGAAACAAAGCCACTGGGAAGTGAAGATGAAGGCAGATCATTTACACAGCCCCCCTATTTCTCAGTTTGAGTATCAAAACTTTTTTGTTGTTGTTGTTTTAACTTGTTCTTCAGACTTAAACTCTCACAGGGATGTTATATGAAATTTAATATGCTGTAGTTTTTCAATTAGCTAATTTACTATTTCTCCTGACTTAATTTTTGATCTTCTGGAATTACGTATTAAATAATGCCAAAACATTAAACATATAATCATGCCTAATTTAAAAAAAAAATCTACCTAATCTAAACTCAAAGAAATGTCTTTACATATCTTATAAATAGTATTTTTTTCCTCGGATATTTCACTGTTTCACTTCATGCAAATTAAAAAAATATATATAGTATTAAATGGAAAGCCTCCACAAAAAAGTGAGGTGTCACAGGGATTAATCAAAAATGACTGTTTCAGATCATTTAAAATTAATCCATATTTGCCTATATCTCATTGCCAAAATATATGCAAAAGTGTAGAGAACATTATTTAAATAAAACTTAGAAAATATACATAAACACTTTTTCTCATGATTCCTGTTGTCAGAATTTGAAGAAAGTCTCCATCATTATTATATTTTCCTTCACATCATGGGGCTAACTCTTCAACTGTCATTCCGCCTCACAATCTTTATCCCAAATGTCTGGAGAAGAATAAACTCAATGTATAAGCAGAAATCATTTTAAAGGAAAAAAAAATGCTGTTGAAAGGAATTCAGTTGCGATTTTCAGAGCACGGGTTTTACTATTGTTTTCTTGGTGGCGTAGTGGGGAGACAGACACAATAGCCAGAAATCTTCTAAAATCTGTGGTTTGGTGTTAACTCAAACTTATGGAATTACCAATACAGGATGAAGTCCTACTCCCCTTATTATTCTAGTTCATAGTTATTTTAGATGTGAAACACACTTTTTTCTCCATTTGACTCTTTGTATATTTTAAAATAATTCAATGTATGAGAGTCAATAAGTAAATTTCTTACTGATTTCGTTTGAATAGTGTCTTGTAAAGGGCACAAAAAAGTGATGAAATTGAAAGAGGAAAGGAGAAATAATCTCAAGACTTATTTTTATAAGTGTCTACTTTGTGAAAATGTCTGGGATATAATTAAGAATTAATTAACATTGGTTTGAAATCTAATACAGAATTGATGTTACTATATTTCCTGAAAATGTCTAAAAATAGGATTCCTATCCTCAAAGGCCTTTGACTTAGGTGATGTTGGGGTAAGAGGGAAGATGCTGAGCTAGAGAGGCAGGAGGGGTGGAAGGAACTTATTTGCAGCACTGTTGGACACACCTGAGGTCTGAAAAGAAACGGAATGAGCAGGTGAATTAACAAGAATGCTGACCTTTCTATTGGTAGTGAAAGGAAAAGCATATTGAAGCCACATAGAATAAATAATTGATTCTAAAACTTTCTCAAGTTAACATTTTCAATAGATATTTTCCAGTTTAAATCATGTATCATCACACCTTTCCATGTAATATGTAAGCATGTATAGCTTACAAGCAAAACAGAGGGAAATTGGATAAAGATTAATGATGAAATCTCTAATTTACTTTCTAACTATCTTAGTTCAGATCCTTGCAATTCTTGGGTGAGACTGAATTTTGTGTTCTGTTGTTTAGTGTTATTTCACATGCTACTCTTGGGCCCTAGGCAGTACTGCTGCTCACTAGGGGCTGAACCCACACAGGGTCCTGATCCGCTGCTACCTTTGCTGCTTATGGAAATAGGATAAGAACTCTAACTAAGCTAAGCTAGGTGCACAATTTTCAGTCCATGTCAAGCCTTCAATTACCATGGTTAGCACTGATAACATTGTCATCTTCTTCTTCTTCATTTTCATAATCACCCACGTCGTCTATCCTCATGATAATCCATTCAGGAGGAAAATGTTATGTTAATATTAAGGAACTGAGCCAGAAAAAATATTTATATATGTACATATACATACACACATACATATACACACACATTATTCTAAAACAAAGACAACTTAGTCTTTCAGTTATAAAAGAATAAAAAAGTACATTTTTTTAAAAAAATTTTTTTTAAATAAAAAATTGACACAAAAATGTCACTCAAAACATGGATCTTTTCTTTGGGATTCATCTTCAAATACATACAAAAATTGCAAAACATTTTTCATTTCATAAGTAAATAGTTCACTTTGAGATTGCTACATTATCATTCCTATTCTTTACATCGCTAACTTGAGCAAAGACCATGAACAGTTTCTGGGGTGTATTTCATACCACATCACTTCTAAGATTTGAAGTCGGCAAAGGATGTGGAACATGTTTTGCTTGTTTTTTAAGTGACCATCGTGCCTTCTTTTTGACATCACTGCAAATGAATATTAAATTCAGGCTATGGGATAAAGTCTTTCCTAAAGGATATTTGAGGGAGTTTTGGTTGGTAAGAAAGAACATTGAACTTGATGTCAGAGAATATATTTCAAATCCCCAAATCTGGCCCTTACGATCTGTAGGATCTTAAATCAATCACTTATTTTCTTTAAAGTTCTTTTTCCTAGATTGAAAGAGAAATGACAAAACCAACCATTTATTTTGCTTGCAAGAATAAATATAGAATTTTTTGTTATTATAAAAACACTAATTAGTTCTACATGACAGTAGAATGCACTTTGACACATCATATACAAATGGAGTATAATTTTTCATTCTTCTGGTTGCACATGATGTAGAATCACACCAGTTATTTAATTGAGGTAGAAATTTTACCGATTTCTCACCTACAATCCAAGATAATGTTATTAATTAAAATATAGTGTTGTAGTTTAATTTGATGGAAAAAAAAAACGGCCTCTTTGTCATTTTAAAAGGAGTATAAATTTCTTACCAAATGTCATCTTTATTCTGCTGAGAACTGGAAATAACTAATTCAGAATGATTATGTGAAATGTCCATGTCAGAAGCCACCGCCTCCTAAAAGCCGTGTGTGTGTGTGTGTGTGTGTGTGTGTGTGTGTGTGTGTGTATGAAAGCGCCTGTGTGTGTTCTTCAATGACTTTCATTATCTAAATATTATCTTGATTTGCCATGAATGGCATTTAAAAATAAACCCCAGCCGTCCATCTCCCTTGACCTCTCTGTCTCTGGCTTCGGAACTGCAGTGCTCCCGGACCTGGAGCTGGCCCTCGTTCTCAGAATTCCCTGGCAGTGAGCGCGTCCCGCGTCCTCCCTACCATCTGCGGTGTCTCACCTTCCACCTTCGCAGGCGCTCTGTAATTATCATGTCTGTGGACTTCTTTTCTTTTCTCCATCAGCGTTGACAAGAAGATGGACCCTCAGCTACAGAGGACGTGTCATTGTTCGTGAAGCACTTGCCCAACAGGAACTTCAACGTTAATTGTGAAAAAGCGGCATGGGGTAAGGATCTTTGATGAACTAAAATTACTGTTGTACTATGATGTGAAGGGCCTTTAATTTTGCCATCTGGGTCTAATTGACAGAGAATGACTAGGAATTGCAGCTTCGCGAATTGGTGAACTTTGCATATGGACAATTAACTAAAAAAGAACAAGCCAGTTTGGAAAATTGTGGGTATTTCTGCAAATGAAATGTCTGCCTGCCTTTGGATTATGCAGTCATTTTTCCATCAAGAAGACTCATCACTTGGCCTGAACAGTAGTTCAGACTGTAGTCAAGACAAAAACCCACATTTGGACCTAACTGAATTTCAGCATCCTCTGGAAACCACAGCCATCATCCTGGGATCTCCGGGTTTTCCTGATACCTTTCCTCTGTATCTCCCATGACAACAAAGTATCACATTCCCATATCTCTGAGAAGAATGTGAATATCTCATCCATGAAATTTAGAAGCTACTCATCTCTAATAGCAAAACAAAAACTCATCACTGGACTGGGGATGGGGCTCGGTGGTAGAGTGCTTGCCTAACTTGCACTAAAGCCGTGGATTCGATCCCCAGCACTACAAAACAAAACCAGAAACAAACACACATAAAGACCTTAGGATAACTATTTATAAGTATTTGTATTTTTAAGGTAAAAGGAATTGATTCACAATCTAGTCACAAATCAGTTCTTATTTTCACACACTAAAGAGAGCTCTATTGAGTAAAATGAGATAATTTGAAAACAGTCAATTTGTTAACATCAATAAGTAAAAAAGTTATTAGCACTGTTATTTTCAAACAGCATTTTATTTACCACTTTTAACCTTTTAACTCATATTTTCTCCTTTCCAATCAGGTGGTTTGAATAAATACACTGCCCAGATCTCCGGCACCTGAATTGTGTGTTATGGCTCTTCTGAAAAAAAAAATATATATATATATATTACTGATGCAGATTTGTTTTATTTCAAAGCCAATGAAAATAAACACTCATTTTCTTTATAGACTTAGATAAAAGTGAATTTTTAAAAATGAATGAATTTGGTGTCAACATATCTTATGTAGAGAGATATGATAAATTGTGATATAAAGGTGTATTAAGAATTGAAATGCAAATAATAATAATAATGATAATAATAGTAATAATAATAATAGAGCTCATGTAAAAAAATAAATAAAAATAAAAATGAACTTGAAGATTCAACCATAAGATAAATATATATATATATATATATATATATATATATATATATATATATATATATGCTATATTCCTTACGGTCTTCAGGATTTGACACAGGGAAGTTATGTGTGGGGAAAATACTGCACAGCATCGATTCATTTTGCATTTGAAATTACAAGCATTGGCTAGTGTGATTTTTGGGTCCAATAGACACCTTGCAAATTACCTGGCTCAATCCCTGAAGTGGGGAAGGAGCTGGGCGCAGCAGTTGGGCAGCCTCCCAGTCTGGTATCTCAGGGTGGAGAGGCTGATCTCATCATGCAGAGGAGCACTAGGCCTACAAGGATTGGAAAGGCTCAATAAGAGCATGGCTCACAGCTCCATGACCAAAATCAGGGCATTTTATGGATAAATATAATTGTGGAGCAACCTTATAAAAGGTTGGAACCTCTATATAATGTGTAAAGAATATTGGAAGAATTAGCTGATTTTGAATACTGCAACGTTTAAGGGGTGAAAAATAAAGAACCAGTTCCTAGGAGGAAATATGTGTATGTTTTCTACTTAAGCTTTACTTGGAAAGGAGGAAAGCAGCAGATAAGATAATAGTTTTCCCTAATTCCTTAGGCGGCCTCACAGCACATGAATGATCAAGTTTGCAATTGGCAAGTATCCTGATAGCTAAATTTTCACCCCTTATCCACCTCATTTGGCATCTTACAGGCAGTGCCTACGTATGTTAGCAAAATACATGTTGCTGTGATCCGTTTCATAGGCTCTGTGTTTTCACTCAGCTCTTAGGCTAAGCTGGCAATGACTTCAAAAGGAAAAGAACCTTCCAGGGGAAGCGCAGGGCACGCGACATGCTGCTCCCTATGTCTGGCCATAGTGCTTGACTTGTGTCAGAATTCTTCCAAAAATAATTAAAGGTCATTTTAATATTTACCGGTTGCCTAAGAATCATGCCAAGACTTAGTTCCTTTTGGCCAATTCAGCACATCCACCCTTTCCCAGCCTCACCCAGCATCTCACTGTGGGGGGGGGGGGGCGGGGAGGGGGTGCTGGGAGAGCGCTGCCCTGTTCTTTCTGGGGGATCCAAGGATTTAATGAAGGTAATGTCTGTCCTGGGAGAGAGAAGCTGAGCTGCTCAGGTTCTATGCTTCCAACCCTTTGAAATGCCTTCAGAGCGAGGCAGTCCATGCAGCACCCTGTAATGAGAGCTCTTCCAATCTCATTTTTGCTATGTTAAAAAAAAAAAACCCACAACAACAACAGCATATTTCTTGGGAGTCAAAAGCTGCTCTCCTCCCCACATGTCTTCCGCACACTACCATTAACCAGTAATGAGATATTCCATACACTGATATCAGCCTTCTATTTCTCTTCATGCCTGCCAAAACATCCTCTTTTAATAACACCCTAAAACAGGCCTTTCCTGTGCTTTCTCTCTTATAAATGTATTCCTGTTCCTGGGCTTTATTAACATCACCAGTGCTGTCTCCTAGGTAAAAGATTAATTACTTGGCTGTGATTCATAGGAATGGAGGAGCCACTAAATTACTGAGGGAATATATCCTAAAATCAGTTATTGTTAAGTCACCACTAACATTCTTTACACGAGGAAATAAAGAAACCATCTCCAATACAGTAATGTGCCCGTACATCAAGGCAGAACACCTCTAATCATTTTTAGAAGTGGGCAGGTAAGAACATCAGTAAGCCAGTAACCAACGCCTACATAATGTTGATAAATGGGTCCCAACTTTATCCTCATGCCTCCATGTTAGTGAGTTGCTCTTTGTTGCTCATTAATTAAATTTTAGTTAGCTTTATTTCTGTGAACCCTCAATAATGGGTGAGTGCTAGGGGAGAATCAAAACCTCACTTCTAATTAAAGTCATAATCGTGATTTGTAGTTTTCAACATTTGTTTCTTTGTTCCAAAATGCTATTCCTGAAATGATGTTTGACTTCTCACCTTCTTTTGAGAAATTTAAAACTCAAACACCATTATACATCAAAGATCTGTCAAAAATTTAAAGAGAAATAGGCTCATCATATGGCACAAAACACTGTCATTGTGTCCATATCACTACCAGATAAGGATTTAGAATTTGCTAACTTGCTTTCAATTATTAAAAATTTACCTAGCCACAGGGAATAATACAGATATTGTAGGGCAAAGAGGGAGTTTTGTTGTGGTCACCACTAGATCTCCAACACCAAAGTAGACTACAAGCAAAGCAGATGCTCAGTAAATATAACTTTGAAGAATTAAAGACCTCTTGCAGAATTGTGAGAATGTCAAGTATCATACAGGAACATTCTTCCTTTTGGAGGAGTCATGTCATTAGTTCTCTTAGACTGAACTCACTTTAAATGCTTTGAGAGAAGCCAAAAGGTGGATTGGCAAACCCCCAGTGTGCAGGCTGGGGCATAGTATATCAGAGTAATAAACCAATTTATAAATATGAAATTGATAATTATTTTTGTCAAAATTTTGGAAAATACCAAAGCACAAGGAAGCTAATATAATAAATAACGTTTTTTTGTCTTACTACCCGTAGATAAACTCCTGAGCCAAATTTTTATTGGGAACTTACAGTAACCAGAGAGCTTATGAAAATGCCTTGAAACTGTATTTTATTTCTATTTAATTTTCTTTTAGCAATATGTTTAAATAACTTGTAGAATTTATATTATGCCTATTAGTTCTAGGCAAATTTTCAAATACTTTAGACTGAGTCAAGTGTTTAATTATTACATTTATGTAAGTAGTGTCCAGCCAACCGAGAGTGGGAATTAGTACAAACAAAATAGCTCCCTAGTACCTGGATAAGGGGGAGTTAAGCCTTGTAAATATAGTTTTAAACAGAAACACACATGCACACACATTTCTATAAGAGACCTCATTAGCCACCAGAGACAGAGAGCATACTGGGAAAATAAAGAGTCAGAGGAAACAAACTGCTCAACCATGTTTGGCAAATATGAGAATATAAATTAGATCATTAAGAGTTATTGTTGTTTTTTCCCCACTAGATTATCAAACATTAAATGTGACAATTACAAACTTTGGCAATGAAGTGGGTCAAAAGATTTTTCACATGCTGGTGGGATATGAAATAACAGAGTGTGTATTAGAGCACATCGCCTTCTTCTGTTGTGTTACTCAGTTTACGTAGTTAAGTGCACTTTAACTTACTCTGCTCTTTCTTTCATCATTTCTCTCTTCCATGACAGATTTATACACACACACACAAACACACACACACAAACACACACAAACAAACACACACAAACACACATATTTCAATAAAGTGATTGGTAGGAATTCTTAACTATGGAATCTTTCATAATGAATAGGGTTTGTCACGGGCAGGGTTTTCTGTATCCCAAGGACCCTCAGGAATTACCTTTTTTGCTACCACCGTTAGTGTCCATTAGGCTATGCAGGGAAAGGGAACTCAGGAAATATTGAAACTAGTTTTTGGAAAACATAATAATTTTTTAGACCAAGGTAGTAATTTATAAGTTTACCAAAACAGCAGAATAATATGAAATTCTTTAGTTAAGCAATGTTCCATATCCAATTTATTATATATAATTCATTCTGTCAATCTAGCATAAACAAGGACTTTATTTAAAAATAACTAACAAATAAATTGATATCATGGGAGATGATCTCTGGAGTCAACTCATTCTAACCCGCCTTTCCATGCGGCATTTGTAAGTTTTTTTACAGTTTTGAAAATTTGGGAATTAATTTCTCTTAAGAGTTATATATTTCAATGAAACAATAAAAATAAATTGTTAACATGGACATCATACTTTCCTGCATTCTCCTGATGGGGTTGCTGGGTTAAACACAATGGTTGATATAGCTCTTACCTCATAATACTCACAGAATGTATTATGTAAACAGAAATAAAAAGAAAATTATGAATGTAGCATATTCATAATTATAATAATGTTAAGTTGATACAATTAATATTCATTATTAGTTTTGTGATCTGAACTAGTGCCTCCATTCCCATGAAATTTATACTTCCAGCTACATAAAATATTAGCTATGTAAAGTATTAAGGAAAGGGACACCATAATTTTCAAACATCGCTAGTGGTGAGCAAAGCCAAGCCACTTTTGTAGAGGATATTACCAAATAAAAGCACCTAAATAGGTTATAACCCATTTGACAATAATTTAATTATTTTGAATGAAGACTGTTTAAGGTTGAACATGTGGATTTTGTTTTTACACCTAAAGTGCAGTGATTTATTCAGTTCTCTTACAGGGTTTGGGTGTGGGCATGCTCTTTCCCCCAATGTCATCTGTGTCCTCTCTCTGGGATAAAAGCTGCATTCTCCAGATTGTATTGAAATATTGACACAGCAGTCAGGAAGGTGAACCTACAAACATGCACAGCACCAATGACAGGATTCCTGGAGCAGGCATCAGCAGATTACCCTCACAACTACAACCTGACCAGCCGCCTGTTTTTAATCAGTTCCTCAAACACTGCTGTGCTCATTTCTTTAGCCCTGTTCTAATAAGTTGCTTTCATGTTATAATGGAGTTGAGGGTTTGTGAAAGAAACAGAAAATATTTAACTGGACCTTCCCAGAAACGATTTTCTAACCGCTGTTGAGCATGGCCTACCAGCATCTGGAGAATAGCGGAAAGCTCTAGAAATAGTAGAATGAGTTTCTAGACTCATGTGTTCTATCTGCTGATTCCCTTAAATACTTGTAACAGCTTTGGGTTTCACAGACCTGTGTGGCGCTTTCACTTCCTCACTTACCTGATACGTGACATTCCAGTCTTTGCCCAACACAGGGATATGACTATGACCTGGGCAGCTGCTCTCTCTTAAATATTTGAAAACTTAGTAAGTGCCTTTTAGCATTTCTCCCTTGGTTCCTTGAACAGTAAGCTCAAATAAAGACGATCATTTCTGGATAAACCTTTTTTAAACAATCCCAATCCCTTTTTCTTGGGCCAAGAGAACTAATCTGTTTGCCTTGGTTTTTATTCCGTCCATCTAAATTGCAGCAGCTCTCCTTGGGTCTGAAAAATTCTTCTCTGCTTCAATTCTCTTTATTTTCTCTGTGTTTTCCTCTTTGCTTTGTTTTCCTTTACCAACAAATACTTGCTGCATGAGGATATATTAAACTTGATGGTAACTGCTGAAATTTAGAGCACGCTTTTGTTGGAAGAGAATGCATTGAGTAAAATGAGTTCAAGAGAAGAGGTATGTTATTTTGAAGGTACAGAAAGCTAAAAATAAAAATGACTATTGGGAGGAAGCGGACCCAATTGTGATCTGGAACTTGAATGAAAGGATTTTACTAGATACCATAGGAAATGAACCTTGGAAATTTTATGCTAAGTGAAAGGAAATAAAAAGTTGGCTAATTCATAGAATTAGAAAGTAGATCAGTGACCTTCAGAGTGTGGGGAGTGGACGATGGATAATGGGGAAAGTCTGCTAACTGCATGATCAGAGCATGATGCAGTTAGACAATTATGATGGTTGCACAATTCTTCTTTAAATTTTCCATTTTTAAAAAAACATTTTCTCAACCTTCTTCTCATTCTTAAAATCAAAATGGAACAGTACTTAACAAATGGGTGTGCATTTTGGTGGACCCTGGTGAGCAACAATAACAGAGAGAAAGCTGAGACGATTGCAAGGAAGTGTTAAGTCTGCTGCTTGTGACCAGGAGAGTCCTTCACTGAATTAGGGACAGCAGGTGTCTGACTTCTCTGGACTCTGCACCTTCTTCTGCTGAGGAACATCTTCATAGTCACCTCCCTGCTGTGTTCAACCTCAGGGTCCCAAATCAGGATTTGTATGGGCTGCCCTGGCTGCTGCTCCTTTTCTTGTTGCCATAGCAGGGAGACCATGATAGACACAGTCCATACAAATGAAGGTCCCACCATGGGAAAGTTGGATGCTACATTGTACAAAGTGACAGGATAACCAAAGAATAAACTTTTCTGGTTTTTTTTTTTTTTTTTTTTTTTTTTATCGGCAGTGACACATTTAAAATTTTTTTTTTTTACTTTATTATTGCTATTTTTTAATATTGTCAGTCATGGAAAGGCATTGGCTTCCAGGGGAAAAGCCAGGAGCCTTGGTGATCTGAAAAGTAGCGTTCCTGAGCTGCACAGGGACCCGGGTATTCTGCAAGGTTGGGCACTGGCATAGCCACCTCTCATCGGTGCTAATGAAAAGAAGTCAGCTTCACAGCGGGTGGAAGTTTTTGAGTTTACTTACAACCACTTAGGAACATTTACATCTGGATTATAAATCTCTAAGTGCTTATTGAGAAGAGATTTGCATATAATCCCCACAAAAACAAAAGGAATTAGAACCAAGCTGAATCCTTTCATGTTTTGCCTTTGTGATAATCTTTTGCTTCACGCACTGGTGTGAACCTGGTAAATGTTATAGATTTGAAAATGCCATATTTTATCAAGTCTGAGAATGTGCATGGGTTCACATTTCAATATGCCTGAGCTCAGGCTGTGTCTTAAGATCTCTGTCACTTTAAACGTATTTACATAGGTTAGATCTTGTTCTGTGTTCTCACTTTTAACCTAGCTGTGTATTTTTAGCCCCACACGAGAGGAATTAATTGCCAATTAAAACATATTCCAAAGAGTTTAAATTCAAAAGGTATTAATGTTAAAACAAGCTGCCAGGCATGTTGGGCATGCTTATAACCCCAGCCCCTCGGCAGGCGAAGGATGACAAGTTTGAAGCCAGCCTGGGTAACTTAGCCAGATCTTTTCTCAAAATAAATAGCATAAAGGAAAGTGGATATATAGAGCTTAGTCGTGGAGCACCACTGGGTCAAATCCTAGCCCCAAAAGAAAAAAAAAAAAGTTATTGTTTTTAAAGAAAAGCAAGAAACATGAACAGCAGGGGTTCAGCTTGTTATCAGGAAGGGAGACATTTGTCAGTGGAAGAATGATTGCAACTTCCTATTTTCTTGGAAAGCAATAGGAAAATTCGGAATGACACCAACAGAAGCAGGATTTCCAGAAGCTGATGAGACTCCAGGTGTTCTGCCTCAGTTAGGATTGCTTGTGGCAGAGCAAACACTGGCGGTAATGCCCTGATAAGGTGTCAAATATCCAGGAAAAGATCACAATAATCAAAGCCATGAAGGTGGGCGTGACAAGCTGCACACAGGGACGATATTGAAAGTACCCAACATCAACGTCAGGAAATTCCTGTTGATACTCAGCAAAGAGCACAATTAAAGCACTCTAAAGAAATTGTCACTGTATTACCAGTGACCTAAGGAGCATAGAGTATGACAGTCTGTGTTAAAAGATGTTACTGATAATTGTGAATATGAAGGTTACTCAAAAGGACTGGTGAAGGGATAGAATATGTGAGCGAAGAAATACACAGGACTCCAGAAGCGTGTGCTAGACGTGGAGAGCACTGGGCAGCCCCATAGACAGCGCACTTGTCATTGTGCAGCCTTCTGGGAAAACCCAGCAAACAAAACCTTGAATTCATATTTCTACCACAAAGACAGTTGTTAATGAATCAAAAAATTATCTGTTTAAAAAGTAAAATAATCAAAATAAATTTGTGAAAGAATTAGTGCAGACGTTGGAATAGGGAAGCATTTTCTTCTGTGATTCAACTGAGAAATCGTGCAATAAAGATTGAAGTTATTGATCTTGGATCATTATCAAAAGGCCAGCTTCTCTGAAAAATATACAGCTACTATTAATATACATCAAAGGTTTACACACTCCCAAGTGGGTAGTAAATGCTACCAGCTCACCCAACACAAGATAATTATAGCTCTATACATTTTGAAAGATGATAAGACTTCTCCTAAGAAAGGAAAAGACAGACAGTCTCAGTGGCACATGCCTGTAGTCCCGGTAGCTCAGGAGGTTAAGGCAGGGTGATCACAAGTTCAAAGCCAGCCTCAGCAACTTAGTGAGGCTGCAAGCAACTTAGCGAGTCCCAGTCTCAAAATAAAAAATAAAAAAAGGGCTGGGGATGTGTCTCCATGACTAAGCACCCCTGGGTTCAATCCCTGGTACACACACACACACACACACACACACACACCAAAAAATAAAAATAAAAAAGACACACAAATGAAAGCCACATAGATATGTTTAATCCATCACATTGGCAGAGAAAAAAATTTACTAATGCTTTGAAGCAAGCATTTGAACATGGTGTATTCTCATGGACACTAGTTTGGAAATATCCGTGAAAACTGCAATGTGTATGTAACCTTTTAGGTAGCTATTAGAATTCTAGAAATGTATTAGCTATGTGGAAATGTATACAAGTTTATTCCTTGTTACTGCTTTCTACCAGAGCAAATGAGTGGAAACAGATTCTAACTAGTACAGAACAGGTTAAGTCAACTACAGCAAAAATTAAATTAGTAAATAACAGTGTCAAAGATATGCTATGAAATGAAATGGCACGATAACTACGTTTTTTTCAACAACAGAGACGCACAAGTTTCCACAATCATATCTTATTTTTTTTTTCTCCTAATGTAGCCTCAAGGAGAAAATGTGTATCCTGATTCTGTTATTTCCCAAAAGGCAGAGTCTCAAAATCCTCTCAGGGCCCTGAAGTCTGGGCTGGTCTGTTATCATCCACCTGGTTGATGTCCACAGCTGCTGGTCCTGGCCACAGTGTGCAGTAGACTATCATGGGGGCTGGGCTTCTGTCTTTCCTACCCCCAGTGCAGGGCTCTCAGCCTCTGAAGAGGCCCCCCCTGCACTCTGGCCTCCAGCACAGAGCAACTCCTAGGAGCCCTTCCCACTTCAAGGAACCATGTTCAGAGACTCTCAATTGGAAGCTGCGTCTTCCCTGCGAGTTCTCCAAAGTTGGATAAATACAAAGGGGCTGTCCTTGGCCTCTCAAGTGAAGGTGCCTGATGAGTCCTCCAGCTAGTTGGAAAACAGATTCTGCTCAGCATTGGGGCTGACATGAAGGGTTCTGGTAACGGCGACCTTGGGGATATCAGATTTTAACCATCAGAGATGCACCATTTCCTTTTTAATCTTCTCTCCCTCCCTGAGTTCCTTCTGTCGTCAGTATCCCCTTCCTTCCCTCTTTCATTTTTATTTTATTTAACCAAGGATCAAGTCTTTATACACAGCTCTCACAGTGTTGTAGTTTGAGAATTTTCTTCCATATTCTGGCATTAGGTCATTTTTCATTTGTAGTCATTATGTTCTGTAAGGTGTTATGATTTCATCTCTGTATCAAAATGTATTAGTCCTTTGCTACAATAAAATGCATAAGTCTGGGTGGCATCCCCCAGGAAAGAGGTATATTAGTTTTGGAGGCTGAAAGTCCAAGTAGCATGATCACCTCAGGGCAGATGGCAAAGATCCGTGGTGAGATAGGAAGCCTCAGGCACCAGGCTCACTCTCCTATAGCAAACTTTGTCTCTGGAACTCAGTATCCTTCAGAACTATTTAATCTCTTCTGGGGCACTGCCCTGGTCCTCCAGAGGATCCCCACTAGACCTCAATTCAGAAAGACCTCAGGACCGTCTCCCAACAGGTCCTCATTTGGCACCAAGCCTCCAACACAGGGGTCTTTAGGAGACAATCCACATCCAAATCCTACAATGGACTGCATTTTTCTTTGTTTGGTCTCATGTCCTTGTGCCACACCTGCTTCAGTGGAAGTTCAGGAGAGGCAAGACTTTCGAAGGGAGACCTTGGAATATTTGCAACAAAGACATAATGCTAAATTTCAGTTAGAAACGTGGTGTAATTTTTAAATTTGGTTTTGGATAAAACCAATACTTTTAAGTTGAAAAGTAATAAATACTTGAGTTGTGTAATTTTTGCAAAATATATTAACAACCAAGTTTTGCTAAATTTTTATGCCTGCATTCTTATAAAAACAGGATTGTAAAGAAATATCGCTTTATTTAAATACAGTTTGTTGTTAAAATAACAACAAAATATCTCTCTCCTATAATCATGCCTTTCTCCTTCTCTCTCTCTGTCCCTCTCTTTCTCTCTCACACACACACACACACAAAGACAGAGCCAAGGACACACACAAAGAGATATGACACACAGTGAATGAACTGATGAGAGTGTTCCAACTTTAAGAAACTGATAACAGAATTTTAAAGATATATCACTATGTTATGCAGAGCCTGATACTTTTATGGAGATTTTAAAGAACTATGAACCATCTAAATTAGTGATTAGTATTTCTTCAGATATTGAAGTATCAAATATCTCTGTGTACCTCAATTACTATTGATTTCTTTCTGCAAATATTAAGGAAACATGACAAGAAAAAAAGATCAATGCAAAGTCTCATAATCAAAGGAGTTTTGTGATTATTCTCATAATGCTTTATTAACTATAGTATCTTCCTTCTATTAAAATACATTGGCTATTGAGTGAGTCTATGATATAAATATTTTGACCCTATAGTATTGTTAAACATTTCATTTTTTAAAAAAATATGTTGTATTTGGGCAGACACTGAATTTGGGCTGCTTGTAAGTTTACAGTATTTTTTACTTTAACAGAGCTTTGTGGTTGTTCTTTTCCTTGACCAGGTTCACATACATAATGTGTATCCAATCCATGTAAACCCAGTTTCACAGATGCTCTTTCACTCACCCACTCTGTCAGTCCATGCCAAAACCTGGTTGGGTGACTCCACAATTTGTCATCTGGGTGGCAGGGGAGAACTTCTCTGCATTGCGTGTGCTCCTGGAACTCTGGGTGCCTGAGTTTTTAGCACAGCTGCTGATCACTCAACACTGACTCCCCTGTATCCTTCAGTGTCTTTGGTGTCTCAGTACATTTGAACTGAGGAGCAAAAATGGAAAGGAAATGACTATTGAGAATTGAGAGGATCTTATTCCAGTTTGAGAGAAGGCCAGTAAAATATCTTGAGGAGTGAAAGAATTCAGTGTTCTTGAAAGTCTGAAACAAGACTAAGGGGCCAACTGAGAATAGCCAGGATTTGGTACTTCAGGACCTCTGGGGCCATAGTGAGTTTCTTGCTCTATGATGATGGAGAGGCACTCAAATATTTTAAGGGTCTGGTGATGAGAAAGAAGAGAAATTGGAGACATATGCTTATTGAATTAGTAATAGCCAAAGTTGCAAATAATGTCAGTGTGTCCAGTTTCAGAGGAGAGCAAATATTGACCCATCCTAGGAATGAAATATGGCAGCCTTTAGAAAAGAGTCTTATACTATAATACATATGAAAAAGTATATTTAAAAAAATCTCTGTTTTCATCAAGTAAAATTTCAAAAAGAACTGGAAGTAAATAATAATTTCTGGAAGAATATATTACACTGTACTTTGGACCAAATAAATGCATTATAAATATTTGCTGAGTGGGAGAATGTTTAAGTGTGTGTGTGTTTGTGGGGCAAGGGGTGTTAGAAAACAAGGGAACACTCCAAAGAACTAAAAAAAAATGTTTTATATATATATATAGAAATATTTTGGTACAGTAAATGTTATTTTAGCTACATAAAATAAACCCTATTCTTTAAATTATGCATTACAATGCATTTCTCTACTTTATAAGATACTACTGTTTCCATAATCTAATCTGTATTGGTAATACGTGTGATAAGTCATAATTGTGATGCCTTAAATTATTAATTAATTTCATTATATTGTTTTTCATATATTAGATATAAATTTGATTTTCAATTTGATCTATAATTGGCTGAATTTACTACTTAATTGTGAATATTTTGCTGAAACAACATAAATATTAAAACTAACAGATTTTATCATAAGGACTCATGCTTCAATGCTGATTGATTTTTCTTAAATTATCTTGAGATATTAATTTCAAGAGTCTCATAGAAAAATGGTGCTACAGACTGAATTGTCCTCCAAAAGTCATGTGCTCAAGCCCTAACTTCCAATACGATGACCTTTGGAGTTAAGGTCATTGAGAGGCAAATAGGGTTAAAAGAGATCCTGGTCTCTTTTTTTTTTTTTTTTTTTTTTTTTTTTGAGAGGCAAATAGGGTTAAAAGAGATCCCTGATCTCACTGGACTGTAGCTGCATAAGAAAAGGAAGAGAGAAGTCTCTCTGGGTCTGCTTCCCACTTCCTCCCACCATGAGGACACAGCAAGAAAGCAGCCATCTACAAACTGGGAAGAGAGCCCCCACCAGGAACTGGATTGCTGGACAACTTGATGCTGAATTTCTAGCCTCCAGAAGAATATATATATTGTTTGTTTGAAGCCACAGTCTCTGATACTTTGTTATGGAAGCTCTTGCTCAGATAAATGGCTTTCTGATGTCCTGTTTCTGCAGGGAAATACAGTATAAGACAAACAGTGTAAATTAGCTTTCCCACAGTTAATACAACAGTTGGCCAGAATATAGATTCTCCTCTGCTTCAAATTGGATTCCATGAAATAAGCCTGTAGAAGTAGCATCCCTCTGTCTCAGAGTTAAATAAGGCAATGTCTATGGTGGTACTCCCAGTGAGCTGTGTGTTACAAGGATGCTGTCCTACTTCTAACACTTAGAAAAGGTTAGCCTGGTTTGCGGTAATGCTGAAATCATCTAGTCTTCAATTTATTTAACTGTAACAATAAACAGCTATTAGCCTATCTTGCACAGGTAGCCTTCTAGAATAATGATAATAAATTACTATAAATAGGCATCTAAGTATTAACTTTAGAGCTCTACATTTTGCACATATCCATAGTATTACTTTTGCACAATGACAAAAAAAATGTGCTAAAAATGCTATCAGTATAGATATCCTTTATTTCAGGTGGAAAGAATTAGGTAGTTTCCACTGGAGCAGAGGACCTGTTTCCTAAAATCCCTCTCCCAAGAGAATGGATAAATATGGCATCTTAGAATATATTTTCTCAGCTTTTTGCACAATCTCTTTTATAAGACAAATGAGTGGGTAAGTTTTATAATTTTAACAGTGATGTTATTATCTAAACTTTAAGACCAAAAATGTCAAATATTTGTCATAGACAAAATAAATATAGAAAGTCATCATAGTAATTACTGTAAGCTATTATAACTTATAAGTGGTTAACATCCACAGAGCACACTTGACATTGCAATTACTAGTTACATTTCTTCCTTCAGAAGTTGTAACATGTGTGCACTACATGTGTGAAATGTGGAGGTGCTTCAGAGAAAAATTAAGAATTCTCCCTTTCCGTCAATAAAGTAACATCAAGACTCAAAATTTACTGCTCATTCTCTTAAGGGGGAAGAAAAATAGTGAGCACAGATTTTAAATACAACTATTTGCAAAATGTTAATAGTTTTGAGACTTTTCTCACTCTGTTGTCATCATACAATTGTCTTATTGGCTTATAATGGTAACTAAATACAATACGAGGTCACCGTTGTTTACTTCTGTTTCTTCATTAACTTTGTATAAACTGAGACCAATGGGGATAAAAGAAAAATCACTCAAAAAACCACCATTCCAGTAACAAATACTGATAACATATTGATAAGTTGGCTTCCAAATATTTTACATATGTGTACTTCTGTCCTAAACTCTGAATATTCTTCTTTTTAATATCATACTAAGACATAAAGGTGAAACCTCCTTTGGTCATCAACCCCCTATGAAAACATTTGTCCCCCAACAGCAGTGGCTCTTTTCTCTTTTGGCACTTTTCCTAGGACTCACTTGGTAATTCTCATCACCTTGTTCTGAGTGTGGAAATTAATTTCTGTATTTCCAGAACTTGGTTTTCTGTACTTATCATCACATTTCTTATTTTCTCAAGAGATTTTATTCAACAAGATTCAAGATCCATCAGCAGCATGAAAGGTGGTCCTCAGATGCCTTCTCCACTGAAACACTGGACACCAACATTTCTCCTCAGGGTATGCCAGCTTCTCGTGCCAGCTTCTCACCCCTCCTCACAGCAGCCACAGTTCTTACTGATCCCCTACATGTGTCCCTGCATAATGTTCCAAACTTACCACTCTTGTGCTCTGAGAGACACCGGACAGGGGACATTGTGTTTGGTCATTGCAGATTTTTTTTTCATTTTCAAAAGTGTAAATATATAATTTTATTATTCTTGTTAAGCTCCTATTTTATTACTATTACTAAACTATTTTATGCATTTAAATGTAGTTAAATTTGCTAATTTAATCAGAAATCTCTCAGGGATATGTCAATAATAATAACTTTTCAATGTTTTCTGATAGAGAATTTAATATCCTCTGTTCTCTTTTTCTTTATCATCCTTAGAATTCTAAACATTTTTATCTCTTAAATCAATTTAAAAACTCTAACAAAAAAAGTTATTCTTGCTATTGGAAGGTTTGTAGACAATGCATTTTTTAGAATTGCTATCATTGAATTCAGTCACAGGAGCATTAGCAGAAGTTTGACCACTTCTTTAAATGTCAACACATTTCAGCCAAAGAGTAGAAGACTAGGTGCATGGTTTTAGTTGACAAAGTTAATGTAATCACATTAGAAAATCAATTGGTCTTGATTTGCATTTCTCTGACTGCTAGAGATGGTGAGCATTTTTCAAAATTACATATAAGAGGAAGTGAGGGGAAAGGGGGAAAAAACAAGAGAGAGAAATGAATTACAGTAGATGGGGTAGGGAGAAAAGACGGGGAGGGGATGGGAGGGGAGGGAAGGAAAGGGGAGGGGGGATAGTAGAGGTTAGGAAAGGCAGCAGAATACAACATACACTAGTATGGCAGTAGGTAAAAGAGTGAATGTGTAACCGATGTGAATCTGCATTATGTATATAGGGTAAAAATGGGAGTTCATAATCCGCTTGAATCAAATGTATGAAATATGATATGTCAAGAACTTTGTAATGTTTTGAACAACTAATAAAAAAAAGAAAATCAATTGGATTCACTGCCAAATATTTATTATATAATCCAAATTAGGAGAAGTCTTAGTTTGAAGCTAGTAGCCTAAACCTGGTAGCACAGAGTATAAGCATACATGTTAAGCAAAGTTCACCCATGTGGAAAAAAAAAAACAGCTGCAAATAACTTCAGAGGGCTCAGAAAACTGGAATAATAGTGGACAGAGCAAGGGAGGTGCAGGTCAGAAGTCAATGAACTTTGGTAGACGGAGGAAGGGTGATGGGGTCAATTAGTAGATCACAAGTCATTAAACCTATGCTTAGAGTATTTCATCTTTACTGACAAACATATTTGGTTATTACTTCTGACCTGCAGGTGATACTGTGTCAATTATTTCCATTTGTTCCTTTTATAAAAGCTGTTGTGATTGACTACCTAATATAAAAGTTTAGACTTGAAACCCTGAAGAGTCATAAATGTTCATTTTTCTTCAATAACTTATAAAGGATTGTAAAAGGTTAAAATATGCTTACATGTGAGAAAAAATAAATGAAAGTTCTGTACTTCCATATATTTAGCAGGATACAGCACCTTATGAATAGATGCATACCACTTTATTGTCAGTCATTAGTGCTAAGAGTTCTCATTGCATGATTTTTTACACTGTGTGCCGTTGCACATTTAAAAATAGGAAATGCTTATTCAGTAGAAATGGAGGATCCCCTCTAGTCAGTAATAACTGATGACTTTATTTCATTTGCTGAAGTTGTCCAGGTTTTCTAGTTTTCTGTTATGATTCTAGAATTCCCTGTGCTGCAACAATGTCCACGGAGCAAATAGCAGAGGGCAAGTTGAACACCCTCTGAGTACAAAGGTGTTGGACAGTTCATGCCTTAGGAAACCCTCTGGTTATAGTGATTCAAGTTTCAAAAATAACCAGACTTTAGTGGACTAATTGTGAAAGATTACCCCATTTATCTGAGCTTGTTAAACACTGCACTAGACTGGAACCAATTAAATAAATAACTCTAATTCTATATTATTAACTTCAAAAGTCCTCAGTTCCCATCCCTGCCATGCTATGATGAGTAATTTTGTTTTTCAAAGCACAGTTCTTTTCACCCACAAAGGTAAAGGCCATTTGGCATATTTTGATGGAGTCAATATATCCCATTAAATAAGATCAATCAAGTTTTCCATATTGGGTCTTCAGTATTTTAAACTCACTGTGTTCATATAAGTGAAACCTATTTCTGGATCTTAAAGATGACTCTCTATTTGAAAATTTAATTTAAACTGTGTTCCCAGTCTGACTACCATGATATCTTCTAAAATAGTGCAAAAAGAAGAAGCCAAAGAGCAGCGTTCAGAGACTCTGCCTCTGCTTAGAACATGTTTGATACAATTGTGACACTTAATTTTTAATTCTCACTGTTGCCTAAGCAGAAGTATAAACTTTAATAGATTTATTTCAGAGTTGAATAGAAATTCAGAAGCTAAGTTCCTAATTAAATTTGATTAGTCCTGTAATAGTTAACCCAGAAAACAGCATTAAGTAATTGATTATATTAAAGTGACAATTTGAAGTAAAATGGTCTTGAAAGGAAAATATTTTTAACTATTTGAGTGGTTTCATTTGAAATTAAATATTAACATGTATATCCTTTATAAGTCACTAAATATGATGGTAACTGAAATCTTCATGGTACTGAGTTGAAAAGATTTGGATATTTGTTGCCTAGATTTGCTTTTCAGCAGTTGACTACCCCCCACCTCTCTCTTTTCCCACCCATCTCTCCCCCATCTACATCCATTACAAATATGGGGTGCATGGCTTAGTTCCATAAACCAATGGATTTGATGATAAATATATTTTAGTTGAAATTCTTTCTTCGGAAATAGAGTTTTCAAGTCAGAAAGAAAACAAAAATAACTTTGAAACTTTGTAGCTAAAAACAAGGACACCTTCTGATCCCTCCTGCACCACTGTTTACCAACACAATTTTGATTGCAACTCAAACTGGAATAATACTGGATCATTCCTACCCATGTGTCAGAGGCTCACATTGAATCACTGAATTTTTTTTCAAAGAATTTGAACTACTTTTGAGGAAAAAAAAAATGGGTAAAGGATTGCCTGCTAAATTTCCTGTTTTTAGAGCAAGGCTAAGGATATCCTAGGGTAAGCAGGGACATCATCCAAGTCCTGATTCCTCAAGTTTGGTTCCTAGGATTGCCTCATCATGTAAGTCTCCCCTCCTCCTGGAAGCAGGTAGAATGACACTACCATAGGACCATGCAAAAATCTACACCAGTGTGAGAGAGAAGGGGAGGACCTGGGATTGAAGTGAAGAAAACTGTTTTATGCATTACAAATATGTCAAAATGAAACTCACTATTATGTATAACCTAATGCACAAACAAAGAAATAAATATCTAAGTCTTGTTTGCTATATTTACATTTCTCTTGCAGGGCGTCCGCAAGAGTCTAATAACATCATAGAGTAATGAATGAGGGAATTTAAATATTCTGGCTTAAAAACCATCATTTTAATCATTAAACAACATATGCTATAATACTTTGGCAACTTTGAGAAAAAAAAATAGCAAGTAACTTTTTCTAGTAGAAGGCCTTTATTCTGTCTTGGAAGATTAGATAGGAAGAACAAATGGAATTCCAAGAAAAAAAAAAAAAAGTAAAGACTTTAGGGAAAACATTATTTAGAAAGTACCACCTCTTAAAGAAACTAGGGCTGTTGATGGGGCAATAACTATGGGAGGAAATAGATGGGCTTCCTAAGACTCAGCCCCAGAGGACCTTTGTCACTGTCCTGGTGTTTGCATTGATTTTGAGACTAGAGACACTGACTTGGGACCTCTGAACAGCTCCTGCATCACAAATCACAGACACACAGGGCTGGGCTCTTCCTGCTTGCCTTCTTACCTTGCTCACCTTCGGGAGTGAGTGGTCTAGACATGGGGGAGGCAGGACAGGAATTGATCCTTAGTCATTGGCGACAGAGACTTTTCTGAAAACATTACAGTTCACAGTCTAGTGTGTAAACCATTTTATTTTAAAGCTTTACTTTTATTATTATTAGAACTCTTGTTTTAGGCAATTGCTGTTGCATTGTTGGATCAGGCTTTGTAAAATAACCCAATAAGGATAAGTCAGATGAATTTAGTAATTTCTACTATAAAACTTGCTGTATAAGTTAATTTAATAGCTTTTGGATTTCCTTCTGAGGTTGAGCCTTCATTTAGAATCCAGGGATAAATTTGTTAGTGGGTACTTTAAGTTCTACATTTGGTTTCTAATCAACCTTCCTATAAATAGGCCAGTTTCCACCATTTATACTCTCTCTGTATTTGGAAAATGTTTTGTGAAACTCCCAATAACCCTTGCTTTAATTCTGCAGTGTTCTTGCCTTGTGATACTGCACTGCAAGGCCGGTATCAGCCTGACTTCCTAACACTAATTCTTCATGATGAGGTGTTACTGGACTCTGTGTCCACAATGACCAAAGCTTCTCATCTCACTGGAGTGACCCTGGGGCTCTTGCTGACTGTTCTGTAAAGTAAATCCATGTTCCATCTGTATAATGGAGACAATGCCATTCTGAGGGAAAGAAAAAAAACTTCTGAGCTTTAAAAATATACTAACAATATTCTCTTTCAAGGCAGGAAAAAATATATTTCAATCATATAAAAAATATTGTAGAAAATTTACAAAATAATTGTAAAATTGTCATATCAATGAATGTGTGTTCATTAACATAGTTTTCTTCATTATTGATTCTATCATAAGCTCAAATAGATATGTAATTTGATCTGAACTATATAGAATTAAGATTAACAAGACTTTAAAATAACTTCTTACATTTGCTAGTTAAGTTTGGAATAAATACAATGCTTTTCCACTTGGTGTACTGTCCCTGAATTTATATTATTACTAAGAAATATATATGTTATGGTGATTATATAGAAGGGTATTGAATATAATTTAAGCTTATTTTGTTTTTCCCTTCTTATATTCACTATCCAGACCCATTTTCATCATTCAATTATTTGGGATCTAAATAAAAAAGCTGTGTATTTTGTTAAGTTTTAAAATTACGTTCAGGGAGAATTTCAGCAAACATTCCACCCCAAAATTTCTCTGAATTCAGTTTCCTATCTATAAAATGTACCTGCTTATTCCCAGTAAATCTTCAAAAAATATGAAGATGGAAAACATATAAATTTGAATGTACATCACAAAGAAGAAATCATCATTCTGCCTTGGGTAATTTGTTATTGGTGGATGGACTATGGAATTATTGGAACACAAGGATCCTTATGCACATTCCTGGATTCCTGCTCCTGGAAGATAATTATGGCAAACATCGAGTGAATGCCTCTATTCACAACCCCTTGCAATTCTTTCTAGAAACATCTTACCACTTCAGAAGCAAGAATTCCCTTTTAAGAGCTTTCAAATCCACTTGACAAAATTTCCTATGAAGTCGTTGCACAAATTCACCATGTTAGTGAAACCCAAGTATACATTCATTTTTTGAAAAAAGGTAAAGAAAAGAAACTAATATTATTTGATAGAGAGATATAAAAATCTCTGTCTTCATATTTTATTCTGGCATCCTTCCTCTAGGGTTTTAAGTCATGATATAGAAGATTGAAATATCAGCAAGGCAAGACATCTGAGACAGTAGCTGGAGAGAGGAATAGAAAATAATAGTAGATAGCTAACTGTTAGTGGACCGGTATATCATCTATTACTTATCTATTTTCTATCTTTCTGTCCAAACTATCTCTCTATTCTCAACATCACAAAGGCAAAATACATTTTATATTATTACTGTGTGATTAGCTCATTATGATTAATTAACATGAAAAAATTGGTATACTTTGGTTTTGATGTAAGAAATGGCAGTTTTTGTCATAGTAACATGTAATAAACATTTTGGTAAAAATAACCAGAGATACCAACTAATTATTTTTTCCTTAGGTGCTCTCTGTTTTAGTCAGCTTTTTCACTGTTGTGACTAAAAGATCCCACCAAAACAATTATAGAGGAAGAAAAGTTTCTTTGAGGGCTCAAGGTTACAGAGGTCATACTCCATAGAAGGCCATCTCCATTACTTGGGGCTGGAGGTGGGGCAAAAAATCATGGAGGGAGAGTGTGGTGGAGGGAAACAGCTCACATAGTGATCAGAGAGCAGAGAGAGAGAGAGACTCCACTCTCCAGATACAAATATATACTCCAAAACCAGGCCCCCATTCCCACCTCCTCCAGCCACACCCTACCCCTTTAGTTACCACTCAGTTATCACAGCAGGGAATTAATTCAGTGATTGGGTTAAAGCTTTCCCAGCCCAATGTTTTCTCTTCTGAACTTACTTTCATTGTTTCACATGTGAGCTTTTGAGAGACACCTCACATCCAAACTATACCATCTTCTAATATATTTCACAAAGTGTTGCAGACTTAAGAAGTAATTATTATTGTTCACATCTTCCAATGAGGAAAATAAGACCTCAAAAGCTACAATACATTCCTCGTGGACACAAATCTATAGTTTTATGACTTAATTTATAGTAATATTTAGGTCACTAAATTTTTTCTAGAGTTAGGGATGTAGGTCAGTGGTAGCTTATCTAGTATGTGCAAGGCCTGTATTCAGTACTCAGCACTGTGAAAATATAACTATAATAATAAACAAATGACTTGTGGGTTCTTTAAGATTTTCTGTAATAGACTATGAAAGAAAGCAGACTAAGTTACTTTAACTTCACTTAGACTTTGTGAAATAAAAACCTGTACAAATAAGCCCACATCAAATTGAAATGACAGTTCTGATAAAAGAAATAACTTCTTAAGAAAAAGCAAATGTTTAGGCAAAAAAAGTATTTTGTATTTTAGCATGTCAAAGAAAAACTATTGTTTTAAAAATAACAGAGAGTTTAGCTTATTATGTCCATTTACTTTCAAGAAAATTGATCAAGAGATCTGAAGTAAAGGAAATTCCCCAACAAAGAAAAAAAATATATCCTTATTAAGGCTTCATTTCAATTGCTGTATTTGACGTCTTCAGAAGATAACATTTATAATGATGGAATTAGAGTATTATAAAATTTTTGAGCAGATAATTTTTCTAAGGCTGAAAGATAAAAAGGAAATTATTAGAATTTAGATTGTTATTATCAAAATCTTCAGGAATAGTTCTGGGTAATTTTAAAGAAAATGAAAGAGTGTGGTGGTTGGCCTGAAGAAATTTGCATATTAAAATTCATATTCTCTCTCTTGAATACATATATCATAAAGTGTGTGAGAGGCCTTGAAGTACCATCAAGCTACTGCTAACAAGAAACAGGAAACTACCACCATATTTAGAGTTAAATTTTCAGTGGGACTATACTGGTCATTTTCCCCAAATGCTTAAAAGCCAGCTCAGTCTGCTTAGATGACTTCTGAAGGGATTGCTGTTTTGTTAGCTTTCACCTCATTGATAGATGTTAATTGCTTCCAAATTTCCTTTCCTACAGACAGATGGCCTTGTTACTATTTTTTTTTTTTTACTTTATTTTCAGGAATTTTCTGCATGTTTACCCACTTTCCCACAAACAGAATCTCAAGATAAGTATGTGTTGGGGGTGTGTTTTTCCCGAAGATCATTCAGAAGGACATGCAGAGCTAGCCTGGTTCTTTCCAAAGACTGGAGAAAATTTTATAGATGTATTGAGATTTTATTAAACATTCAGAATGATAACTGTCTAGATGTTTCTTCAACTGTAGTAAACTATTGCCATGAATGACCTTACACAGAACTGTGTAGCAAAAGTGGAAATACACCAGGACAAATATGTATGAAGAAATAGGATTATTAGAGGCACAATGATGCATGTTTTAAACATATATATGTAAAACATAGAGGCAAAATATATATGTAAATAGTTATGTAGGTATAGATATAAATTTTCTGTAGCTATAAGCATTTACACATCCATCAGTAATGCATTAGGATGCCTCACCAACACAAGACAGCTCTGCTTTGTTTCATTTTTTTGTCAATCTTTGACAATTTTAACTTATATTTCTCATAAATGAAATAGAATATCTTTGGTTATAATAACATTCTATGTATTTTCTAGAAAATGTCAGTTCAACTTTTGCTACTCTTTTACACTTAAACCCAATTATTTGTAAGAGTTCTTTATATACAAGAAAGCTTCTTTTCATATAATGTTTGCAAATTCACCCTCACTGTTAAAAAAAATTGACAAATTAACCCAAGTTTTCAGTTTTTGTTAGTGTCATACTTGAAAATTCTCTGTTTTCCTCTTGGGAGCAGGTGTTGTTATTCTTTGACATTTTCTTTGTCTGTGGGACTTGTTTTGGTCAATAGTGAGTTAGGAGATGTCATGGGTACAGAATCACAATTCTTTGTAAGACTGGCCTTACATCCTGACATTTTGTGATATACAGGGGTTTCTTCACAGTGACCCTCAGCCTGGTCACCATCATGCGCAGGTACAAAGATCTGAGCTGAACCATCTCAGCCAGAATCCACACCCAGCTAGGGCGACAGACCAAAGCAGGGTCCCCACCACAACCCTGTCTACAGGAGGTTACCCTCTGGCACCCACAGGGTGCCTGTGCAGGAGAAGGAAATCTCCTGCAGTATACCTCTGGGTGTGTGACAGCATGCTCCACAGCCACATTCACTTGAGTATTAAGTAACCAACTTCCAACTGTGAGGCTCTTTATATATTTTGCAATTTAAAAAATTCCAATAATTTGAATTTATTAATAATTTCAGTTTAACTTTCAGGATCTGTATGCTGTCTAGAAATGCCTGTTACCAAAGTGAATTAAAATTAAATATGCCATATTTATTTTTTGCATTTAATGGTAGTTTCTTGAATTTCATTATTCAATACTTGTGCATATTTTTAATATTTAAGAAATATAACAAAATAATTTATTTACTATGGTAAGGAAATATCTAGGAATAAATTTAATATAAATGCACAATATTTATATAAATAAGCTTCAATTTTTTTCCTTTCCTAAAGCATCAAAACAGAAAAAAACAGAAATTGTATTTTTTAAATGAAGCTCAGATTAAGCTGATATAAAAATAGCTTTAAAACAGAAAAAAGTACAATCACAATTATCTTATTGAATGAAAAAAAAATCTCAGAAAAGTAGAAAATAGAATCCACACTCAACATGACATTAATTCATTAAGACCAAACAGGATTTATGTTGTAAGATAAAGATATTTTGGTGTTTGAGTGCCTCACTCATCATTTTGATTAAAGAAAGTAAAAATCTTTCCGCAGTCAATAAGATAGTTTAAAATGCAACATCTGTTCCCTATGAGCACTTTTAATTCAGAGCACATAACTAATTTTATAATAGATAAATAAACTTCTATGTCTTCATTGGATAAAATTAAATGTCTTATAATAGCATTCCCTTAATGTTATGAAAATTTTAGAGAAAGCATTCTCTCCAAGAATCATAACAAGGGTATCTTCTTCTTTCTTCTCCTCTTCTTCCTCCTGTCCAATGTCTGGATGCTTCTTAGTCTCTCTGTGTGTACAAGAGTGCATGCAGTGGTGGCAATTAATTGAGTTTTCAGTAGGTCTTGCTGAGAGGTTATGATTTCAAAGACGATTTTCGCATCTATCTTTCTAAGTTTGGGGTTTCGTCCAAACTGTCTTGCACAGGGAAGTCCTACTTAGATTTAGTATATCTTTCTAGAGCACTAATGGAGAGACAAGCAAGTCTCTGTTCGTTTTTATCTTCATAAATCAGTTTTCATTCTCTGAGTCTAAAAAGTAAATGTAGCATGTTTAATATCCTGGATTCTCTTTTGGGTCAATGTGCAAAATTTCCCCCATCTATGCTCCGCTTAACCTATTAGAATGTGTCTATTCACATGCCCAGAGTTTAAAAAACACATACATGTGTTTGAATGTGAGTGCGTATTTACCTTTCTAGCTATTTCTTTGTGCCATGAATATTCCACATTAAAAGAACTACCTAAGCTTGTTCTTCTATTGAGTTTCCTTATATATTTTGCAATAAGTCACTCTGCTAGGAACTTCGGTAAAGGTCAATTCCTAAACAAGTTTGCTAAATTTAGAAAACACCAAGGCAGTTTAAAACATAATTGTATGATACTTAAATGGTATATTTTCTGATTTCCTTAAGTAAGTGCACAAATAAGAAAAGAACTAAAGAAAGAGAAGTCAAAAATATCATAAAGAGAGACTCAGCAAGTGAGAAAGAAGTTGACTGGATATTGAACACTAGCAGACGTTCAGAGGTTTTTTTTTTTTATGACTGTTAAATGAATTCCATATTAGACACTGAGTGTGAAAATTTTCAGCAGTAATGAACCTCAAGCCTATATGTTGCTTTAAGTTTACAAAGCACTTTCATATGTTGCCCCATTAATCCTCACAATAAACCCAAAGAGTAAAATATCATCATGGCTCTCTTACAGCTGAGGAAATGAGGCTTAGAAAGATTAAGCTCCTTACTCCAAGTTACATGCTTAGAATGGGCCAGAGAGGTTTACTCCCAAGTGTTTTGAAGCTAGAGCAGAGTTCTGCCTCACACTGAGGAATGTTCTAAGTAGAAGCAGCTTCTGCTGCCAGTAGCAGGTCAGCACCAGCTCCCAGGGGAAGGAAATCATAGTTTGGAAAGAAGCAAATTATATCAGAGGAAGTTGAAAATTAAAACACATTCCCACCAAGTGGGAGATTCACGAAGGCTGGGACCCTGTCTATTTTTCATTGCAGGAACCACTAGTATGCTTATGGAATGAACGTTTTGACTAAAGTTTGGAGCATGCTGAGGAGATATGGTTTTGTTTGCTAAAAACATAAGCCAGGACTCATTTCAAGGAAGGATCATGACTGGGTAACAAATTCAGTATAAAAATTAAGACTATCTGGAAATAGAAGGAAGGATTTTAAAGCTTGTGCTGGAAGGAAAAGTCAGACATACCAAGAACAACAATTATTTTCAAAGACTAAATTTATGAAGCCAATGTTCTATTATGGTGGAATGTAATTCTTCTGAGACTTTTGCAATCATACAATATTTCATTCTTTGCCTTCTGTTTGAGGTCGTCCATTAAGCAAGAGGATATTCCTGAAACATATTTTATACAAGCCACTTTTCCTTCTATGACTTTCATCTCTACCTTGATTTTATAATTTTTCTACCTTTCTTATTTTATTCCTGCAAAGGCATTATCAGCGTGTCTTTAGCTTAGTGGTCATCCTTAAACTTATTATATTTGTTTATTTCAAAGTGTTTTCTGTGTGCTATCACCTCCTGGGTTTTTCTAATTTAGATTTGTGAAGTTCTCTTGCTTCTTCTATAACTATCTCAATTTATTTTAGCTTATTTTGAGAGTTTCCTTTGAGCTTTCAGCTCTTTGGAGTTTTCCCTTTTTCTGTGTGGGCATTATTCTACTCTATCTTTGTGTGTGTGTGTGTGTGTTTCTATCTTCTTATAATAGTGGTTTAAAATCCCTGGGGTGGTTGTTGTTCACATCAAATTGATTTCATGAAATCTTAGGGAGGAATGGTGGGTGAGAAGAATTTTCCAGGTGCAGAGTACTGATGCTCTCTTCTGTAATTTTAAGATATGGCCCCTTACCACTTGAAATCTCCTAATGGGTTCCTTTTTCATTTTAAACATAACATGGTTTCTCCTCTGACAAGTTTAGATCATCTTTCCAACATGCCCCTCTCAGTGTGGAGCTGGAGGTGGAAGGCTTACTGGGGATTTCACAGACTTTGGATTCTTCCTGCCACTTCATGGATGGTAGCAGTCCTCAATTTAGAGTCCATAAAAATCCTTAGGATTTTGACGGTATTCTTTGATCTGTTCTGCTTTACCTCCAGGGGGCAATTCTGTGTGCTCCTGTTTGCAAACTGTGCATTATGTGATGAACTTGACTCTCTCTTTCCTCCAGACAGGATGTCACTATGGTTTGAATGCTCCCTCCAAAAGTCCTGTTGAAATTTAATTTCCCCTGTGATGATATTGGGAGGGGGGACCTTCACAAGGTGCTGAGTGACCAGAGCAGCACTTTATGCACAGATCTGCATGGCTGCTCAGTCCTGAGTTGCTTATCATGGGAACAGCTTTACTACCAAGCTGAACTGTCACCCAGAGGTTTCCTGACGCTCTTGCTGTCTTCAGTGTTCCCAGGCCATGTGGGACCCTCCGTTGTTATAACACAGCGAGAAGGCCCCTGTCAAGCACAGGGCCATCGTCTTGGATGTCCAGCCTCCAGAATCCTGAGCCAAATGGTCTTCTATGGTTATGATTCACCCAGTGTGCTGCATTCTGTTCCAACAGCAGGAAAAACACTGCAGTCTTTGTTGCTACAACTCAAACACTCTTCTAGCAGGTTTGTGCCCCAGCTCACCTAGCATGATTTCTCCGAGTGGGCATCACCTGTGGGGTTTCCTCTTGGTGGAGTTGATACACTGGCTTTTGAGGGGAGCCCCCATCGTCATCATTCCCCAGAACCTCTACTTCCCAGGTCCTTCCCTTTGTCTCTCAACAACATACAAGTATGGCTTCCCCCGAAGACCTCAGCAGGCATGGCCGCTCCTCCTGGGATCTGTGCCTTAGTGTATTAAAGGGACAGACTGCTTAATTTAACTGATATAACAAAGAACTACTATTTTATACACCCAGAGGCACACACTCTGATCATATTTGGACATTGATTTAGTTCTTTACAAAACATTCTCATTGCCCTGCGATGACATTTAAGAACTCAACATGTCCATTCTCTGCCCTCACAGAATAATTTTATTTATTTGAGCTTACTGTAAAAGGGTGCTCTTTTTCCTCTTTAATCTAAATGTTCTAAATTATCCTTCCTATCCCAGTAAAATTTGGGGGGAAGAAAAGTCTTAGCAAATAAAAGTGAAATATTTGTAAGGGCCACAGAAATCTATTTTTGCAATTTCAAGGAAAGTAATTATTTCTCCATCATCCCAGGTTTTTTATTAATTATATTAAGAACATCAAAAGAGCTGGGTGCAGTGGTGCATACCTGTGACCCCAGCTACTTGTGAAACCGAGGCAGGAGGATTGTAAATTCAAGATCAGCCTAGGCAACAAAGTTAAACTCATCTCAAAATAAAAAAAAAATAATAATAATAAAATAAAAAGTGCTGGGAATGTAGCTCAGTGGTAGAGCACCAGTATTAAAAATAATAATTTTAAAGTTTTTAAAAATAAAAGAAAGAAAAAATTAAAGTAGAATTCAAATGCATGGAAACTCTTTCTACATTTTTGTACTGTTCAATGATGGATAAAGTACACAATATCTATCTGAGTGGAAGTAAAGCAAGCTACCATGGCCTATACTATACATGGAGGTACTAGAATTACTTCTGCTTTCATGATAATATTGTATATATTTTCTGCATAATGATACCAGCTCTCCCCTGGAGCCAAACCATTTGGTGGGATTGGTAACCCGGACAAGCCCATTGTGCAGACAGACTCTTCCAAGGGGCCTATGATATGTGGCCTTACAGTCTGGTAGATTCGTGAATACAGAGATTGTGGCATCTCCATGGTGTTTCCTAATTATCCATCTTAACAGAATTAGATAACTTAGTCAAACAGAATATGTGATTTAAAATGATTAAAACAAGCTTTGTTGCACAACAGACCTTATTTGGCTTCACTAATTAATATAGTCAATTAAAAAAAAATAACATTTGCCAACAGTGAGGTTTTTCACAAAGATAATCTTTACGTGTCACACATGCCAGCCTGGTGAGACAGGTTACAAACGTCCGTGGCTTCAGCTCTCCACTATCATCATTTCAATACATGTAGAAAACCCCTTCATAAAGCATTGAGTATGAATTCTAAAAAATTCAATATACTTTACAGCTAAATATTTTTCTTGGTTTGATTAAAATATTTATCCTGGGGCCAAATAACATTTTCAAAGATGACTCCTGATTTATTTTATTTTTTTAAAAGTCTCATACAGGTGTTACTGAATCAATTTTCACCTGAAAGATGACACATTTTTTGCCTGGGAAGAGTAATTATTTAAAACTTGGGGGACATAAGTATCGTAGGAAAGGGCAACAGACTCTCTGTTTATGCATTGTGGTTGGGATGGCTTAATCAGAATCTTAAAACTATTTAAAACATTAAATCTCCCCCAGCTGCTTAGATCTAATTAAACTGGAAACACAGTTGCAAGGTGAACTAAACAAAACCACAACCCTGACACCCACAAGAACAAAGCCAGGTGCGTTGCAGACCAGGTAGATTCCAGTCCTCCTGAGCTATCCAAGATATAAAGTGGGATGCACAGCATTCCTGACCCACTGTGCCCAGGGCTGCCATCTCCCATGAAGACTGAGCCCAAACATCTCTACATTGTGTTCCCTACATCTGCATAAGTGGTATTCCAGTCTCCACAAAATGCTTCTCTTTTAATCTCTTCTGATAATGGAAGCATTCACCCTTCAAAATAAGCCATTCATTAATTTTATTTCAAGGTGTTTAGCACTCTTTTTCCCCCCGCAAGTATTCAGATGTCTTTTTTTTTTTTTTGATGTTTTCATCTTTAAAACATCCACACAACAGAAAATGTTAAGTGTCTCTTGTAAGATATAGAATGATTACTAAGCTGCTCTCTGGAAAAGTTATAAAGAAAGGCAAGAAAGGCAAGAAAAAGAATTAAACTTTATAGGGAGTCCAATATTGTCCCTCTACTGTGCCACTGCTAGTACTTAATTTTCCTAAGTTTATTTAATTTACTTGCCTTATTGAAACCTTTAGAGTGGAGCAGTTTTTCTGGGAACATTTCACTTGTGGAGAAATAGCAGGATCAAGATGGTGAGTTAATTATAAGCGGATTTGATGTCTGTGGGCTGACATTGCTGACCCAAGGGGCTCCTTCAGCTCCTCCCACAGTATCCTGCAGGTGCCTCAGGGCCAGGGGAGTGTTTTGTATTCTTTCATGACACATTCAGACAGATGTGGCCATGGGACACAGATGAGAAGCTCAGAAAAGCAAAGTCCTTATCCTCACCTGCCCCAGAGACAGAAACCCTTGCAGGCAGCATGGGAACACCTGGGAAGGAGGCCAGTCCAGGAAGCAGGTGGAGAAAGGAGTGAGGAAGAGTCCAGGAAGCAGGCTCCATTGTGGTTTCCAAGTGAGAGGCAGGGTAGGGCCAGGAGAACACCTGAGGAGAGGAGTGGCTGGCTTGGATCATCTCCATGGGCTCTAAACTATGCAGAGGTCTCTGGTGGCCCAGCTCCTGGACTGTCCCTGCTTAAGGCCGACTTTGCTGGCCTAGGTGCACAGGTCACACCCAGGAGGTCTGGCTCAGTTGAGTTTGCAAATCAAAAACATTTTCCCGCCTGGGTCCCTTTGTTGCCTATTAGGAATTGTCCTGCAAGGGATGTCAGTTTCTTCCCTATCCAGAGAGGGTTTGTAAGATGTCAGAACACCACAATACACAGGAAATTTAATTAAAATGTTTAATGCAGGAAGACATTCATGTGGCCAGTCTTTCCCTGCAAAATGATCATCTATTATTTTTCAAGATAAAATTGAAGTTGTAGAGTTGATATTTACTTGTGTAAAGTTACCTGTATTTTGTGACATTTATCTATTCTCAAAATAATAGTGCAACCCTAATAATTATAGGTGATATAAAAACCCACTGTGAACAATTGTTTGCAAGAATAATGGTTATATAAGACTGCATGTGATACTGTCACATACTTTGACCAACGACTCCTTTACTCTTTCTCAAAATCTAAACAGAAATTCTTGTTGTGTTTCTCCTAGTCTATAATATATCACAAATAGCACATTATAATCAGTGTAGCTTACAGCTACATGGATGAACAAGAATTACTGTTTGGCTTGTGACAAACATTGTAGTCATCAAAAAATAACTCACCTGTCCCTACACCTATTTCCTCCCTGTGAAAACATAGCAAAGCAGGATGCTGCTACTGTCTTTATATACGGTCAATCCCTGTTGTTCACCTGGTCAATCCTCAAAATTAGAAAATGTGTAAATGTCAATAATAACTATTTTAAATAAAATACTCAATTCAAGAACAAAAGAAGAAAAGAAAAACTAAGTCCCCTGGAAAATACTTTCTAGTATTCTTTTCAGCAATGGGGTGGCACTGGTATTGTTAAATGTCTCTATACAGAGAGGGAGAGAGGAGAAAAGGAGAGTGTAGAGAATACATGTGAGAAGGGAAAGCCATTAATGACAAACAGAACATACACTGACAAGGTTAAGAGTGTCCTCAACCATGAGACGCCCTTTCTCCATGTTTCCCAGCAGTTTCTGGTTCCAAACATAGTCCAATTTGCCTCAGTAGGAGTTCCTTTCTTAAGCAGATGAACAGACAAGATGTTGAGACAGGCAGGTCGTTTGGGGCAGAGTGAAGGCATTGCTGGGAGAGATGTGGAGATGGAGGTGATGAAGTGGAAAGGCACCCAGAGCAGAGGGGGAATCCCACTGGGACCTGGGAAGCAAAAAAGAAAGTAAGGCTCAGAATAGCACCTCAGCCTGTGGTCAGGGGATAAGGACCACCTACCTCCAGGGGGCCTTGCTTATGGGGGAAGTGGGCCCTGGTCAGGGAATAGGGGCACTGATGGAGGAAAGCACGCACAGGGTTTGGTCTGACACCAACAAATTCTAATACCCTCTCACAAATGTTTCTCCTCAAGGGTTTGTAAATCCTCAAGTGGTTTAAAGTACCTGTGATGATAACATTGTTATCTTTTGGAGTGTCATAAATATCTATAGGGTGCAGTTACAATAATAAGGTCAGAAAATAATTTCCCAACCTATTTCTGGGATTCAATAAACTTGCAAATAACTTGGTTCAGTAAAATGAAGCAAAATTATTTCTTGTAAGGTTTGTCAAACAGTTTTATAGGATACTGTTCATAATAAGTGCCCCCCCTTTCTTAAAATAGAACATTAGTTAGTTACTTTGTGTCAGACACTTAAAGTGCCACCTTTTGAAGTTTGCATTGTACTGGAGTTCATCTGAAGACAATGCACATCATTAAATAAATTGTGTCATGGTATAAAAATCGAATGCATTGGAGAAAAATAAAAGGAGGTAGAGAGTGCTGGAGTAAGGAGAAACAAGTGGTTTTGGAGAGGATTTTGGATGTTCTTATCACAAGGAAGTGAGCAAGGGAGGAGCTGTTGGATAAGCCAAACATCTTGCCTAAACCAATATCCAATGTCTGAATGCTCTAAAACATCACACTATCACCCATAAAGGTTTATAATGACTATCAGTCAATAAAACAATAAAAATAAAGGTAAAAGCAAAAGGTAGGCTGGTCAGGTGTTGTTTGATTAGTGAAAGGAAGGATACCAGGGCTGAGATCATCCTGCTATTTAGAGGAAAGGTATTTCTGGAGAGGACACAGCACAGGAGAATCCGGTGGCAGCAATGACAGAAAAGAGGTCAGTGTAGGGGCAGCAGAGTGAGATGAGAGTGCTTAGCAGATGATCTCAGAGGAGACCGAGTTGGGGTGGGCAGAGCGTGGGTGGTGAGGACTTGGGCTTTTACTGAGTTAAATGAAAAGCGACATTCAGGCTAAAAATTATTTCAGCTCAAGCCAAGGGTATCACTGAAATTTGATGAAAAAATGTTCTGAATACAATTTTAATTTAGAACAATATGAACCTCCTGATGGTTGACTTGAATATAAGGTGGAAAGGAAGGTGTCACACTGCTATCTCTGGAGAGGAAACAGAAGCAGAGAATAGGCTGATGATTTCCATGGGCTGGATCTGCTGCACCACACCACATAGTACATACAGTTAACAATACGGCAGTGTGAACCTTAGATATGTTAAGAAGTTTGTTCTCATTTGAAGTGTTCTTACCACCAACACACACACACATGCACACACACACACACACATAGGAACAAAAGGAAAAAAAAATATTTTGTTGCAGGTGGACACAATACCTTTATTTTATTTATTTATTTTTTTATATGTGGTGCTGAAGATGGAACCCAGGGGCTCACACTTCCTAGGTGAGTGCTCTACCACTGAGTCCCAACCCCAGCCCCAAAGTAAAACTTTTGAGATGATCAATCTGCTTATTACCTTGATTGTGGTGATGGTATTATGTGTATATGCAGATGTCCAAATCCATCAAAATATATACATTAAATATATGCAATGTCTTGTATATCAGTTATACTCAAAAAAGCTTAAAAAATAAAAAGAACTGGATTATCACCAACCAAGTGTTACCTGCTGTCACCTGGAGCCCAACAGTATTTGAGCAGGGAGTTTTGAACTTTAGATTCTGTGCTGTTGGAGGTTTCTGTTAGATATCCAAGAAGAGAGGTAAAGTACAAAGACAGGGAAGTTCTGTGACTTGAAAGCATTTCAGACAGGAATCCAAAGTCAAGGTGAGTTAACTCAGAGAGTGGGGATGAACACCAAGTTCTGGGGCGTGAGCTCAGTGGCATTCCTGTGGGGAGGGAGCGACAGGAAGATGAGCAACCAAGAAAAAGGCTGAGACCGAGCCGGCAACCAGCAGAGAGGAAAGTTGGCCAAATGGGCACCACATAACCCAAATGAAGAACAGGTGCAGAGCAGCTGCCAAAACTGTAAGCAAGGTAGACTTTGAATCTGCTTTGGGACTTTTGGAAGGGACTCATTAACTCATTTTTAAAAGATTGAAAATACCTCTTAAGAAAATTAAAAAAAACAAGACTCCGTCCTTCATTAGCATAGTTACAAAACTCCAAAATAAAAAATGAAATCTAATTCTGCATTAATAATGAGCATATACTATCAACACTTGGGACTTAGCCTAGAAATTAAAGAAAAAAGATTTTTGCATGTTTAGTATTGTTCTAATATTCCCATATGACCTTATACAGCTATAGATATGGCGTCTATGGAAGAATCTGAAAAGGCATTTATGTACTTTCTCACTGAGCTGAGGGAAAGGGCAGGGAATGTCCTACTAAAACATGCAAGATCTGTGACAAAATGAGAGTCAACAGCATTCTGAAATTTTAGGGACTTTTTCTTTAATACTAGGAAGAACTAAAAGTTCCTCATTATTTTCATTATTCCTATTTAATATTTGAAATTTCTAATCAACCAAGTGATAGTAAAAACAGTTATGTTAGATGTCCTTGTGGTAAAAGATTAAATAGATACATTATTACTTGCAGATTTTATCAGTATAATTTTAAAATAGAAAACTGAAAAAGGTACATAGAAATGTTATTAGAATATTCATATGAATTAAGTAATGTGCTGTATTCAGGGTCTCTAGAGGAAAAGAACCAGAAATTGGATTGTCCCACAATGGCTGCCTGCAGATTAGAAAGGTGGAGGAACCGCTACCTGCTCAGTCCAAGAAGCTGGAGCCTCAGAACAAGAAGGGTCATTGATGGCCACGCCTGTCTGGTAACAAGGCATGGAAATTCTCTGGAGAGCCACTGGTCTGAGTTTCCTTTGAAAGAGTGAGGGAGCTGGAGTCATATGTTCTTAGGTGATCAAAGCTACAATAAAAGAATCTGCTGAAGAACAATTAAGTTTGCATCTACTGCTTGTTCTTCCAACCTTTGTTCCATCTAAACCTTCAACTTATTGGACTGTGCTGTCCACACTTAGGGTTGCTCTCCATTCACTTCAGTTTGTTGTCCTACATACCAGTTATTCCAAGAAACACCCTCTTAGAGACGCTCAGAAGGCATGTCTCAATCCAATCAAGTCAACAATTCACATTAACTATTAGATGTGTTCATATAGAAGTTAAATTTTTCCAATCAGTAACATGATACGAAGCAGAATCCAATGATAAATTACATTTGAAAATATACCTATATTAGTGAAAATCAAAAATATTAATGAATTTATAAAATAATAACCATTATTTATATATTCAAAATAAGAGCCATCAGCACAAACTAAATTGAAAGATGGAAACAATCAATGGAGAGGTATAAGATATCCTTAAATATAAAGGTTATTATCAAAAACAATGATTATAGCTGGGTGCAGTAGCACATACCTGTATTCTCAGCAGCTCCGGAGACTGAGGCAGGAAGAATTCATGTTCAAAGCCAGCTTCAGCAACAGCTTGGCATTGAGCAACTCAGTGAGACCCTGACTCTAAATAAAAAACAAAATTGGGCTAGGGATGTGGCTCAGGGCTAGACTGCCCCTGAGTTTAAACCCAGTACCAAAAAAAAAAAAAAAAAAAAGATTATCAAGTTTTATAAACTGCAAACAAAAATATCTCCAGATTTGAGAGAGAGAGATGTTTTTACTTTGCCTGTGGAAAAATAACAACAATTTTTTGAATGACAAATAGAGAATGATGATCAATCAAGACACTTTTCAATAAAAGTAATGACAATGAAATTCTATTTTCCAAACGTGCACATGTATAATCATTTGAATGATTTAATTCAAAAACTCAGTCTCACTTACCAAGTAGAAATCTCAATGTTCTTCCATCTAGAGTTCACCAATCCCCAAATCCTGCCATTTCAGATGTCTCATTGCTGCTTAAATCTATCTGCTTCTCTTCTTCACTATCCTTAATAATTAGGTGAACGTATTTCCAACCTGCATGAATTATAACTACTACCTTTAAAGCTCTTCCCTGCCCCCAGATCCTCCAAATCCTCCAATAAACCCTGTCTCATCCCTCAGAATAACTGCTCTCCATAGGATATTGAGAGTCAACACTAAAAATGCAAATTGTCAAATACCTGCTTTAAAAAAACGTACCTCTGCTGCTTTCTATTTCCTTCAGAATAATCCTCTTGCTTTCTATTTATATTAACCGAGGTTATCTTTCACATCTCATGTTTTCCTACTTCCCACCTACATCTCCCACATTAAAAAGCCATAATAGGAATGTGTGCCCCATGCTCCTGGCTATTCTGCTGTCTTCAATTACCCTCCAGTAACACACTGACACACAGTCCACAGCCAGTACAATGCTGGTTGCTTAAACTCACTGCTATTACTGGTTCCTATAGATCCATATTTTAGAAATGCATTTCCTTCCTTATTGCACTGTAAGCATTTTGAAGGCTGAAATTATCTCATTGGCCACTTGTTCCATTTGTACAGTGTCTCAGTTAACAAATATTTATTGAAAAATTGAGGAGTATTAAGATAGTTTATAAATCCTTAGTAGTGCGGCTAAAATACAGAAATAGAGAAAATCATGACTCAGTAACTTTTCGTTTATGGTAAAAGAACCATTCCAAATCAGACAGAAATGACAAATTATTATATATATATGTCACTTGGCCAATAGATAAGCTATTGCAATGTAATGATGATAAAATCCCATTTCTAATCAGAAGCCCAGAGTAAATTAATGGTTTATTGTCAGATAAAAGAATATATAACTATTTGTTGTTACACAAGGTCTATACCTTGTTTGAGATTAGCAACAATAGAAGAATTCAAAAAGAAAAAAGAAAGTTCATATATTAAATTAAGCAAAATATAAAACATTCAATATAGCATGGATATATAAAAATTAAACTATTCATGAAAAAATTTAAGAATATATTTGATTTATATAGATAATCCAAAGCAATGTTGTAGCAATTTGCAGTATACTTTCAGATATTTGTTGATATTTGAAAATTATCATAATATGAATAGGCAAAATGCAAAAGAGAATTTTTAGAATTATTCTAAAGTTGATAAGTAATGTATTTTATTCATTTGGAAAAGAAAAAAAATATGAAATATCATTATATTCTATTGGTATCTTGGATATGTCAGATAATTCATGAGGCAGGACCAGGATTGGGATGCAAAGTTTAGAATTTTCAGCATCTAAAGAGATCACAAGTTCAAAGGAAGTTTCCAAGAGAGGTGGAATCCAGAGGCTGAATTCTATGTCCAATGAGGCCAGAGTAAGGAGAGACAGAGGTAGGGTAGCCTGTCAAGCAGGAGACAAAGAAGTGAAAAGAGCATCCTACAGGACAAATAGAATACCTGCCACATAGCTGGACTCCCCGCACCCCAGACAGAAGGGGAACTTCAAACCAAGACTAAGACTGACCTTGGACCTGAGGAGATGGATATTCCAGTGAGTCACCTAGGAAATGGAATCAAACCCCTTGTTTGATATGAAATAAACAACAGTGTCTTATATGAACATAATTTAAATAATCTTGAATAAATTAATAACAAAAATATCCAGCTATGTCTTAAAAATTATTACAGCATGAACACATGGAATTTGGCAAAGAAATGTTAAAAAAAAATTTAAAGACTGAGAAATATAGTAACATTTTCCATGACATTAGAAAGTTAAGTAAGAACAGCTTCATCATCCTTTGAAGGAATCTGAGGAGACAGACATTCATGGAATTCCTCACATTATGTGGTAAAACAGGCTGTTTCCTCACCTAGTGAGTGATATATGTGGATTATGTCAGGGGAGTGGTGGCTTTCAATTTATACTTTTGCTCTTGAATTGTCAGAGAACTAAAGTAACTCTTTATTTAAAAGTGAATGCTATGTCATTTTTATGTTGGTGGACACATGTTCTCCCCACTCAAACTCTCTGGTGACAGTGGACATTATCAGAGGTGCATGGTTACATCACAAGCAGGAATGCAGTATGTCAAGGACACAGCTATTCTGGTTGGTTAGTGCAGATGTGCTCCCTGCAAGGTGTACCCTAGATTGCAGACAGCCTCTTGGCCAGCTCCTGGAACTGGAGATGTGTATGTACTGTCCCTTGAATATCCAAGTTGGTCATATGTAAAAAGGAAGAAGAACAGGATCGCAGGTGAAAGAGCAGGGAGAGCAGCAGCAGTAGAGGTAGACTGAGGGTCGGGGGAAGCACAGGCCAATGGGGAGTGAAACAACCAACCAGGTTTCCAGTGCTGGCTCAGTCCTTCCTTGAGTCAAATTCGAATTCACCTCCTGGACTTGAGGCTCTGTGATAACACATCTGTACCCTTATGAGAGACCCTTGTGCTACTGAAATTCACACAAACTGGGTGATTACTTTATGCTCAAATTATTACAGCTAACATGTTAAGTTTCATCTTTATTTTCTGGAGTCATGAGAACATAATCTTGGAAAAGGAGAAAGGTATACTTAGAGGCTTCATCTTCCGGTGAGGAAAAAGCTAGTTTTAAAGACTCAACAACTTTTTATTCAAATATTCTTCCTAATAATTTGGATCCCAAACAAGCAGTCTGCAGCCAGTATCAACATTTCCAAGTGTAGAGATAGGAGCAAATATCCAATCACAAATAAACACGTGTGAATGTGTTTATTTCAAATCACAGATTCCTCCTAAGGGAGGAATATCTCTATATCTCTAATGCACAGAAAAAAATATAATGGTGTAGAAGAGCTTTGAATAGTATATTTTAACCTCTTGCTTATAGTTCTATATAGTATTATTTTCTGATGTAACTTTTTGAGTTCTGATTGGTCTAACAAAATTATTCGTAAATCAAAAACAATTCCACATTACTCAGAAGCTTCTTCACACAGTAAAAACAATTTTAAAGAACTCTTAAGCTATAGAATAGTCAGGACCCAGTCTCCTGTACCTCTGGCTCACAGAGGTTAACTTGATCACCCCTGATCATATAGGTAATTTCAAACAGTCTCACCGAAGTCCTGAAAATCAGAATACTTTCAACCAACAAAATCATTAAAGTCCTGAAATCATTGTAATACAATTTCACCCAATGAAATTAGAACCACTAAATAATTGCATGGTGAATCAAAGAGTTTTTGTTAGCACAGGATGTCTTTCTCATATTTTTAATTATTGTTTTCTAATTGATGAATCATGACGATCTGTATTAATTCTCATGCATAGTTGATTCATGTAGTACAATCTCAAGCTATTATGTTATTAAATTGCTTTAGTTTTGTTGTTGTTGTTTTCTTTTTCATAAAAAATAAATGTAACACACATTGGAGCCATTTGAGAAAGCAATAATACACAGAACTCCGATATCTCCTGTGAGAACTTCATTGTTCCTGTTGGCTTCTTGTCTTTTCTGATGTTTGTATTTTCATACAGCTGATATTAACTTCCAGGTGAGATTATTCTTATAGTTATTTTCTATGAGAACATAAAATTCTGTAGTAGAACTTAGATTACCATTTGTAATAAAATGGTAAAAAATAATTATTAGTGCAGAAATGGATACTTAAAGAGCAAATAAGACTTTACACTAATTTTATGTTTAAGTTCATTTTTATTGTGTACTATTATATGTCTGTCTAAGAGAATCAGGAAACAATTTCTTACAGGCCAAACTGGATGCCTGCTTTTGAAAATAAAGTGTTATTGGAATATTGTCATGTTCATTGCTTTCATGTTGTCTATGGATGCTTTTGCAATAAAATAGCAGAGTTTGGTAGCTGCAGTGAAGATGGGGTGGCCCATAGAGGTGGAAGTGTGTATTATTTATCCCAAGAAATGAAGGCTATCAATCTCTGCTTTATAGGGTTTCAAAGAAATATAATGTTTTATTACTGTATCCGAAAGTTACACTCTACTTGAACGGGAAAATATGCATATCAAATAAATAACCAAGAACTTGCAAGAGCTTATCCAATAAGCTTCCAAGCCACAGTCTTTTCACTTGGATAACCCAACTCACATTCACTTTAAGTATGTTTAGTGATTTAGGGAAACTGATTATTTTGGATAAACCAAGGTGAATGAAGAAAGTAACATTTCAATATTTGAACTGAAAACAAAGGACATATTTTATTATATTTATTTAGATAGCTTTGAAATTGACATTTAGTAAAATGTTGATTTATATACTGGTTTTTGATTTAAAGACTAAAGTTTATGTTGTATCTGGGATTCCTTTATTGAATTTTTTAAAAAGGGCATTCATTCATCTCTAGTTGAAAGTATATGTATGAGTATAAAATATAAATAGTTCTATGCCCAAATATGTTTTATGACTTGATAAATGGCATCCAGGAAAGAAAATAAAGCCCTGGGAAAAAATTAACAGAAGGTGATGGATTTTCCTAAGGTAGGGGTTTTGAAGACTGATGTGTTTAATTAAGTGACTTGGGTGAACCTCTTGAAACATGTAGAGAATTAATACTCTTGATGAAGAAGTACATTTAAAAAGCACATTAATGTGGTAGTGGAAAAACATAAGATACGGAACTGAAATATATTTATATTTCCCTTTTCTACATCAGCAATTGTATTTGTGCAATTGTTGTGAACAGTCTTTGCCAGAAATTTTTTTTTTTTTCATATACTGGCTTCTTCCTGAGTTTATGTGACAGTCTACAGGTCATAAATGGGCAAAACAATACTGAAGATTGATTCTCTTAAATATATTACATATTAAATAAGAGTGTCTAAAATATATGGGAAGTTTTAAAAATCACCTATTCTAAACATCATATTTTATTTGAGAGAATTCAGATTCAGCAAAAATAATTGAGTAAATTATTTACAGACATATTTTTCCAAGCTAAAATAAAACTTATTTTTCCCCCTAAATCATATTGTATGTTGCCTAAAGTCTGTAAACTGGTGACTATCACAGTATAAACAAGGTAAATAATTGAAGCAGGATATTAGAAGCAGTAATTAGATTAGGTCTGGAAGGTATTTTTGCTAGACAAACTCACATAGGAAGTCACTGGCTTTATCAAGGGAAGAATACTCCCAGCGCTAATTCTGGTTATACCATGTAAATTCTCTGTTTAACACGGAGAGAATAACTCCAAAGTTTTTGACTTAATTAATCTTTTTCTGAGGCCCTTCACTATAGAACTAAAAATTTAAATAATGAGCAGAGACATAGTATTAAGTATCTTTCCACACTCAGAGGATGATTAATTATAATGGCTAAAGCCACAAGCACTATGCTGAATACTCATCTGGTGACAGAGTTTGGAAATCAGTCAGTATGGCGCACACATCTGGGTGCTTTCTGTCCTTTGTATAAGGAAAGAAAGATAAACCTGTTAACAATTGATGCTCTTTCTACCTCACACAAACTCCTTAGCGTTTGTAAGTTAAGTAAGTAAGTTTCTTGTAACTTTTGTACCTTAAGCTTGGGCTGGATGTTGATCTCGTTGACTTGATGCCCTGCTCTGAGTCTTGAGATGTCTGATGCAGATCACATTCAAACTAAGTGAAGAAAGGAAACAACAAATAGCAAAATACCTGAGGGGCTATTTTCACTTGTGTTTGTGTCCTGCATTCCTGCAGCCAGTGGACGTCTACAAGAACCAAAGTCTTGGAGTTACAAGCTGCTTTGAGGCGGTTTTGATTTGCAGAACAAACACTCCCTAGATTGCTCAGTATCACATGGATTCACAGGGCTGCTGTAAATAAACTCAAAGGGCAAGAGGATAAAAGGTTGAAAGATAACGTTATTAAACATTTTACCAATAGACCACCAAGGAATGGAAATGGGCTTCCAGAGAAAAAGTTGGAAAAACAAGAAAATCCTTCAAACCCGTTCCTATTATTCCAATGGATTAACCAAGCCCCATTGATAGTGGGAGGGAAAAAAGTTCTCTGGAGTCTTATTTATAAGTCCTCCTTTTTTTTTTTTTTTTTTTTTTTTTTTAGGTTTGGCATTTAGAAACAGGGAAGCATATCAGGGCTGGCATCAACCTCCTTGAACACTAATAAACTTCTTCCTTCGATGTGGATCAATGTGGTCATGACACCATTCTCTAAGTCTCTCACATGGCTTCCTTCACCTGGAGAAAGTGCCATCCGATTGTTGTGTGATAAGATTATTTTTTCCATTAACTGGCTGCTATTGTCCACTTCACACTCCTTATAGGACACCTGAACATGGACACCTTTCTTATCTTGCAAAGTTCATAGTGATTGTTAGGAATAACTGGGATCTTAAAGATTTATGAGCCTAAGGGAATGTTCTTGAAGTAAAGATACCTGGACATCCTTTTGCGCGTTTACCAAAGTTCAGATCAGGTCTTGAATGTGAAGAAACTTCCCTAATCAGTGGAAATGTTGATTCAAAATGATCAGAGGAAATAGTACCAGGAATCCACCAAGGGCGGCAACGGTTCCTGTTTCAGATGAAACCAGATAAACTCAAAGCTCCCAAGGCATCCCCAAAATGGGGAGAGGAGTCCTACTCAAAGGTGAGAAATAATTGGCTCTTTAGTGACACAATGCTGATCCTGTTAGGAGACAGGTGTGAATGGAGGAAGTGTGAGGTTAAGAGAATAATTCTATAAAATGGACACACTGTGCTGGCCCTGACACTCTTTATTTTCCATGAATCAATCCACCAGCAGCCCTGCCTGGCCTACATAGGCAGGATATTTCACATTTCTCACAAACTGCCTGTTATCTGCAGGAGGAGAAAGACAGTCCCAAAATAATATTGATAAGAAGAACTCAAGTTACCCTGAAGGGGAAGACTTTTGTGAGCCTTTTCATAGAACAGATCCTAAAACTCTGGGAGATAAGGAGTATTTCTCCTAACCATATAATCTATAAGAATCTGTGGCTAAGAATCCAATTAGACCTGGTCAGCATGGGCCAAGGTGACCTAGAGTTGTCATGACAGCGGGGACTTCAAAATCTCATGTCATCCTGCTATCAGTCAAAAGCCACGATGTGGATCTGTGTGGGACTCTCGGGAAACTTCTCTGGGATCCCCAATGAAACTGGAGTGCCACAGAGGTCCAATGGTCCCCTCTTCTCTGGGAGGGACTGAAACCAGGATTGAAGACAGGAAGATAGATCCAGAGAACAGAGGCCTGGAGAATCCCCTGAGGGATCAATGCCTTAGGAGCCCGTCCTCCATCCTTATCAAGATAACCTGGCCCAGCTCCAATCTGTCCCTAGGGATTGTCTCTCCCTACAGGGAGTCATAAAAGTTGTTAACCCACCATGGCCCCCCCCCCGTCCTTACAGGGTCACTTCACCTTGGCCTCTCCTGTCCATCTGCTTCTCACCTTTTGGTCATCCCACCAGGGCATCTCCTGGGCCTAGGCACATAAGTCCTCACTCTATGGGATACCAGGACACCAGCTATGGCTCCTTCTCCCTCCAGGAAGAAGTCTATGTGACCCCCTTTTGAGTAAACCCTTCTTTATATTCGTGCCTTGACACTCTTCTCTAATGTAAGACTTCCACATGGGAGGGAGCAGGACCCGTCACCAAAAACCAGTGGTATCAGAACGACTCTCTTAAGAGTATCCCCTTTCTCTTTCCCTTTCAATAAACTCATTCCTGTTACTCTGCGCGACATGTCTGAAATCTTTCTGACTTGATCACAAGAAGTGAGGTTTGAAATGGCGTCCTTGTGCTGCCTCGGTTTCTCTGAAGTCTTACAGTCTCTTACAGTCCCACTGATTAAATGCTAAAAGCATAACTGAAAGTATCAAAAAATTCCCGAGCAACTCAACTGCACCCCAGAACAATTCTCAGGAATATTTAAGGGAATTTTAAATGTCTAGTCCTTAACATATTAAGTCTCACTTCAATCAAACATTGTCATATTGATAAAGCAGCAGAAAACCATGACTTACAAAGAGGAGAATATTCAACCAACCAAAACTAAGCCAGAAATGACACCTTTTAAAAGTGCCAGACAAGGACATTAAGAAAGCTATTATCCGTGTTTACATGCTCTAAGAATAAAGTATGGATATGGAAAATATTTTTCAAAAGTCCCCAAATGAACTTTCAGAGACAAAAACTACAATGTCTAAGATAAAGAATATACTGAATAAGATTAATAGCAGATGAACTATGGCAGAAGAGTGTAGTGAACTTAAGGACACAATCACGTGTACTATGTTAGATGAACAGGGAAGAAAGCATACGTGAAGAGAACATCATTCAGTTGAGACCAGTCTAGAAAGCTGAATGCACCTATGAATGGATTTTCCAAGGACAGAATGGGAGACAGAAAATTTGGATAAACTATGGCCTAATTTTTAAAAATTTGACGAAAATTACAAATTAATGAATCCAAAAATGTCAACAAACACAAAAGCTCTATAATTATGAGGAATGCTGCACCAAGATTAATCATAATCCAATTGCTGAAAACCAAGGATGAAGAAAAAGTCTTAGAAAGAACCAGAGGGAAAAGGAGCAAGGTAAGGTTGACAGCAGCTTTTTGTCAGAGAGAAGGTCAATGAGGAGACAGTGATCTCTTTAAATTCTGGACTCCCTGAATTCAATACTTCAGGATTCTATGCGCAGTGAAAAATCTTTCAAAAAGCAAAGGCAAAATGGACTTTTCAGACAAATTCTCAGAGAATTTATCACCAGCAGATCTGCACTGTAAGAAATGTTGATGCAAGCCCCACAGGAAATAGAATATGAAACCTGTTGGAAATTGAATCTACCAAAGGAAAGACACCTGCACAGGTGAGTGCTTGTGTGTGTTCTGGGGAGCAGGGGGCGGGGGGGGGGACTCCTTTTATTATTTAAATATCTAATTTTCTAAATAATCAGAATAGCATTGTAAAGTAAAATCTATAGCACATAAGAATGTGATAAGTTATATCATGAAACAGCACAAATCCATCTAGAGGAGAGAGGGAAATATTACTATTTTGAGTTTCTTCTAGTATGCATGAAATTGTGTAATGACACTTTAAGATACTGTGATGACTTAAAAATGCATGCTCCAGATTCTAAAGGAACCAATAAAATAATAAAACAAACCAGCAAATAATGTTAGATCATGGACAACTTAAGAATACTCAATTTCTTAACAAGTGAAAATAAATAGATAAACCACAAAAATAAAAAAAAAAAAACTACTCATATTAGACAAGTAGCAAAATGCATTTTAAAACTATGTCATGGGTTGTATTAAACACATATGATCTAAGCATCTCAAAGTTTGTCAATTATTTAAAAAAGCCAAGCTTAATTACATGCTGCCTACAAGAAATGTGCCTTAAATACAAAGACAAAAATATGCTTATAGCACAAAAACAGGAAGTTTAGGGAAGTGTGCCTTCCACCCAGAGACAGAAGCCACACTGTGAGGGAATTTTGGCACAAAGAGGAATTCAGCAGTGACAGAGAGAAAAGCGGAATCCTGAGGGTTTCCAGGGCTGTGGGAGAGACTCCAAGGAAGAGCTTGAGCGACAGGAGGACCCAGGCTTGTTGAGATAAGCACAATGCTACTTTCCTGCCGCCAGTCCTGCTCAATACCCCTTATGCTTCCAGTACAGGAAGAAGTCCAGATCAAAATAAGATTTTGCAATTTTTTTTAAAAAATGCAAGTTTGAGTTTTAGGTACAGATATTTAACTACGTTGTGGTAACTACTTTTAGTTATGAACAATATTTTTCATAATACTCATTGACCTTTAGATAAATCCTTGTGTGCTTTCCCAGAGCTCAGCTCAATAAGCACTTCCATCCTGCCTCTGCTTGGGGGAATGCTGTATTTTATGTAAACACTTCTACAAAAAACGAATCAGTGCCCAGAGTTTAACTAGTTCTCCCTGGCATCTTGAAATCTTAATAATGCAAATAGACCTGATTTCCAGAAGCTCATGGTTCCCAAGAATCCCATGAGGTTGTTCTGAGTCTTTCTTCTGGAAGAATGATGGTGGCCAGTGCTGTTTCAGCATGGTAAACCCTCCATACCATTTAGCAGGACACAGTTCTCAAGAGACAAGATGTTGACAAAGCCCTAACTGAAAAATTTAGCGCAAAAAGCAGATCCTGCCAACTAGTTAGTGGGATGAGACATTCAGCAGGGTCACAAAATGTGCTCAGCAGCTGGGGTGAAAGAATTGGAATTGCCTTTTAAATAAGGCAGAGCTGATGTGCATACAAACACCAATATTGTGATAGGTAAATAAACAAATCAGGAGAAGCTCATTTCTTGTGACTTATGCAAGATAATCTCATATCTCACTGGTTGTTTTATGAAGACGCAAAATCAGTTAACTGCAATTCTCCTAAAAGTCACTCACAGATGTGCTTCCTCAGGCTGTTTTACTGTTCTCCACTGAATCTCTAAGTCCTGCCTGCAGTGCAGTAGCTGTGAGCTTCCTGTGGCTGCACCTGGCTTTGTCACCATTGTCTAGGGAAGAGAGATCACCCCAGCACAGTGCCTCTTGAAGAGTGGTGTCCAGCACATACTTGAAGGAGAGTTAATAATAATAAGCACTTATTTATTAAACACAGTGTTCTGGGCAATGGCTCTCATCTCCTGTGCCTGTGTTCTGACCATGCCTGTTTGAGATTCTTGAAAACACTGGCTGTCAAGGCCATTTGTAGATCTGGTATTCAATCTATGTAGAAACTCAAGTAAGAAGATGCTGGTCCAGTCCAATATTTTAAAAATACTTTTAAAATCCTATTTTTCATTTCATAATTACAATGAAAGTAGCCATCTGCAAAAAGAAACATTCTATTCCCTTTCCAAGGTATTCGCCAGGATGTTTTACTTCTTCTCAGAAAGCTTTTCATGTGGGGATTAGACATTCACAAATAAGAGCCCTCAATCCCACAACATAATCAACATGAATGATGTATTCAAGGTTAAGACAAGCCACAGTCTTTCTGTGACTTGGTTACAATTTCCTGCAATAAATGTGTATCAAACTATATCACTTATATTAAATTTTTAAAATATATCATTTCAAAAGGCATTTAACATGGAACAATACTGTCAAAATATTAAACCCGTTAATGATGAGCGCTTTTGAAAATTGTTTTTCCATCATCTGGGGAAAGTACACATTTGCACTGGTGAACCCCTTCAATTCCATTCATGGTGTATTTCTGTCCTCCTGTGTTTCTGCTTGATCTCACAGCCTCTGTTGCTTACTGGGTCCTAGTCTAGAAGCATCTAAGAGCTCCTGACTGTTTCGGACACTACCAGCTTATTTTGCTTCTTCTTCCTGTAGATACCATTATACCAACTCAGGCCGTTTAAATCATATACTTGGGTGACATTATTGATTAAAATCTGGAGTTACTAAACAGACTGTAGACTGTTTGCTTCACCTAACTTTTTATTATTTTCAAACACCTAAATTTCTATTTGTTTTGATAATACACCTTAAAATCTTTCTCTTATGATTTTTTTTTTTTTTGTATTGCTAGGTTTCTAAATTGTTTCTAAATTCTGTCCTAATATTGTTCTGGACATCTTCTGTCATTATCACCTTTATGGCTACCTGGATTTCTGTTACAGTCTGGAATGTCCCCTAGAGACTCATGTGTGGAAGGCTTGGTCCCCAGCTGGTAACCAGGTGGTAGAAACTCCAGGAGGTGCAGCCTAGATGAAGGAAGTAGGTCACTGGGGTGTGGGTTTCAAGGGCATATCTTATCCACATTCTCTAAATTTCTCTCACTTTGATAACCAGCTGCCATGATGTGGACAGCCTTTTGCCACCACATCCTTCTGCCATGATGCTCTACCTCATCACAGACCTGGAAGCAATGGAGCCAGCAAACCATAGACTGAAACCTCTGAAACTGTGTAAATCTTTTCTCCTCTACATTGATTTTCTAGAGCATTTTTTGTCACAGCAATGGAATGCTGACTAACATATCTAATAGATGTAGTTGAGCAATTTTTTTTGTTTGACATTACATTGCATTATTAATCTAGAGAGCAGACATGCTTATAAGAGGAAAACTAAACCATCACATTTAGTTTACAGTTGCATTTTCTTATTTTAAAATTTTCAGAAGGTTAACATGATTTTAATAGCCTAGTGAAATACTGTAGCCTTGTGATGCTAATGTGAATTGTATCCAGGAGGCTATCCTTTGCTCTGTGCTTTTATATGTTCATTATTTGAAGTACTTCTCTCTCAGAGGTCCCCAAATAAGTTTGCTATTTCTCTCAATTCCTGCTGGGTACACATCAGCTGGGTTTCACAGATAGTCCAGTGAAACTGACTGATGAAGGGGGGACAGAAAGGAGGCAGAGGGGAGAAGGAGTGATTTCCACATCCAAGGCATTTAGAACTTTTAACAAAATTGTGTAACAGGGCATATGACTCGCGTTATCCATGCAACCTGGAAACACCCTTGCCGTCCAGGGTCATGGTGAGTCTTGCCAGGTATTTCAAATTGTACTTGCAAATAGGATTCCTCATTTTTGCAGTGTGATATTGGTGTGTGATGTATAAACAAGCGTCTCTTTTATCGCCTAACTTCAGAGAAGACAAATTGAAGTCAGGTAACATATTCTGAGCAATTATACAGAGATGACTCCCAGTGGTACCTCTACTCATCCTCCAGACACCACACTGCTTAGAGGAAGCAGTTGCTATCTGATGAATGATTTTAACAAAGCCACAAAGAAACAGCACTGTGATGGCCAAACCAAGAAAACCATGATCCAATGCAGACCCATAAATATAGAATGTTTTCTAATTCTAAAATCATAACAGGTTATAATAATGAGAGTTGAAAAGAAAATGCACATATAGATATTATAAATGTCAATGCAAAGGGGAAGTGTCCTAAATATGCTCACCTGATCATTTTTTCTCTCATGAAGGAATAACTTTAATCACTTAGCTTGCAACAGCTGGGAGACAAGGAAAGCAATCTTAAATGGCTCAGGGAATTTTCTCTATTATGTCAAGTATGGTGCTCCACTTAGTGAAGGGGCTTAATATATATTGATAGCCTAAAATGTTAAAATTAGATCAAGTCAAATAATCATAGGCATCAATTTAAGATGCAGACTGTACCAATGATTAGTGCAGAAAAAAATTATAGATATCAATCATAATGTTGCACATCCATTTGCCTATCTTAAACCTGCCACCTTTGAATATTAAAAATAATATGATTTTATACATTTTTCTTAATAATGATGCCCAATGAAAAATATAAAATTAATTAAATGTAAGCATATCGATTAGTTAAAATATTTAAATTGTCGCATTCTAAAGCCACACATTTCTAAGGAAATTAATTCACACACACAAGGCTTACATGTAAATTCTCCTATATCCAGCACTAACCAAAACACCTTTGTATGAACAATAAACAAGTCACATCACATCAGTGTGGCACAAATATGTTTTTCATATACCAATGAACACTCAGGTTAAAGAGTAGAATTTTCCTTTTTTACTAAACAGCACACTGAGGAAAGAAAATTATTTTCTTGAGTAAATATCTATGAGACTTTTGACAAACCAATCTGTTTGCCCATTCAAAGGAACTCCCTTGTTATTTTCATTCTTAAAATTCTTTGACAAAAAAATTGGGTAATTAGCTCAGTCTCCATATTGTTAATTAATGGCAATTCTCATTCTCAGTGTTTATTAATAGGCTATTTATTCCACACCTGAGTAAATATCCTTCCTTCAGAAAGTCACAGAATAGATCACCCTGTGCCATTTATCAAGGAGAGCCATTCCTATGTGGTGAGTTCTGTCTCCACTAGGGGTAATTGAGGTTTGAGCTTCCAGAAGGTTAACTAACCTAGGAGTGACCCAACAGTTCCATCTTAGAGGGTCATTGTTCTTAAATGTCACAGTCATTAGAAGCCATTATAGCTTCACTATGCAGCTTGAACTTGTTTTTAAATCATGAAGAATTAGAAAGCAAAATAAAAAGCCTCACTTTTATCAGGGGTTGGATTACCTTAGGGGTCAATATCTTCAAGGCAAGGTGTCAGCGCCTGGGCACAATTTTGTAATCAGTTCTGAACAAGCACTAAATCGCTTAGAAGGAAAAAAAAAACATATATTCCCTTAAAAAAATAATTCCAAAAGTGCAATAGGGAAAAAAAAGAAAGAAAGAAGAAAAAAATCTTATTTCTTATGGAGTTTGTTGTTTTTTTTCCTATTAAAGACAATATTTGCAGGTTTCAGATCACAGAAATAAAATCCTAAGGAATTAAAATAGTTCCCAATATCTGAATATGTTTTTAAAAGACAACACATTTAAAGTTTTGGTCTCTTCTTCTCCTTCTCCATCTGGAGCATCGTGGCCAAAGGGCAGCAGCACATGAGAACTTCTTTTCTTAGCTCAAACTATCTAATGAGAAGAATTCTGACAGAAGCAAGTACCTTACCACTGACTTTGATTTATGGATGAACTACCAAGCTTCCCGAGACTTTATTCCTTAGGACCTTTTTTTTTTTTTAAAAAAAAAAAACAAACAAATAATGAACAAACAAATTTAAATTTGGAATAGCACAAAGAAGATGCTCAGTAAGCACTATTTCTTCTTCCCCTAAGGAATGAAATGGCAAAATGTATTTATGCAAGGGGTATGTGTGCTGTGGCACCTTCACAACATGCCATCCTGTGATGTTACTTGCCCAGGGACGAACCATAGAAGAAGAATCGCTCTAAACCAGTTAACCAGGCAAGGATAATATATTCCAGACCATTCCAAGCCATGGGGGAGGATTGGACTGCGTCTGTGTGATGCCAAAGGTGGGAGATTTCCAAGGGCTGGGATAGCTTGTGGGCGCATGCTAAAGGAGGCTAGGGAGGAAGCTAGTTAAGGCAATTAGTTTGTGTGGGTTTGCTAATTGGCGCTGATGGAAGTTTCCTTCCTCTCCTCCCTCAAGATGGGTGAATAAGGGGCTCTTTCTTGATAATTACATTTCATAAGGAGGCTTCAGGTCCTTGAGAAAGACATTGTTGTATTATAGAATATTTACAAATCAAAGGGGCAAAAAAAGAATTTATAATTGCAAGTTTTCTAAAATAAAGGCTTTGAGGAAAGGAAGAATAGAGGCCAATACTCATGAAGAATCGTGTGTAAAGTTATTCAACCTGAGGGCAATGTCAGAGGCATCCTGGCCTCTTGGTACCCATATTTATATATTTTGCTAATCCTTGATTTACACTTAATCTTATACATGCTAAAATGATATTGACCTGGCCTATACCAATTAGAATTAGATATGTGCATATTCCCAAAGGGCTTGAAATATGTAAATAACTGAACATTGTGAAGATGAAATTATTAGAATTTATATTTTTTTTTTAAAAAATAAATTTTTATTTACTGTTTTTAGATATGTATGATAGTGGGGTGTATTTTGACATACTATACTTACATGGAGTACAACCCCTATCAATTTGGATCCCATCCTTGTGGCTGTACATGATGTGGAGTTACACTGGTTGTGTATTCATACATGAACACAGGAGGTTCATTCTACTGTCTTTCCTATTTTCATCCCCCCTCTTTTCCCTTCATTCCCCTTGGGAATGAACTTCTATTTTTCTTCTCCCTACCTTTCCTTGCTGTGGGTTGGCATCCACATATCAGAGAGAACATCTGCCTTTTGTTTTTTTGGGGACTGCTTTATTTCACTTAGCATGATATCTTCCAGTTCCACCCATTTCTGGAAGATGGCATAATTTCATTATTCTTTATGGCTCAGTGATATTCCATTGTGCATATATACCACATTTTCTTTATCCACCATCTGTTGAAGGGCACCTAGATTGATTCCATAGCTTGACTATTGTGAATTGAGATGCTAACATCCACATTTTTTTTGTGAAATAATTACAAATACCTGCTCCAGTACCAGATTACAACCACAGCTAATTTATATTCCAGGTTGAACAAATATCAGGGGAAAGAAAGCTGTGGGCTAGTGGCTTATATCCAAAACAAGCTTTTTGTTTTGTTGTGTTTTTGTTTTCCACATTTACTGATTGAATAATTGCTTTTCTAGCGCTTGAAAATGACACTTGAATCTAAACATCAAGCTCTAGAACGCCCATGGAGAAGCCTGGTGTAGTGGCCCACACCTGTAATCCCAGTGGCTCAGGAGGCTGAGGCAGGAGAATCTGGAATTCAAAGCCAGCCTCAGCAAAATTGAGGCGCTAAGCAACTCAGTGAGACCCTTTCTCTAAATAAAAATAGATCTGGGGATGTGGCTCAGTGGTTGAGTGCCCCTTAGTTCAATTCCTGGTACCCTCACCTCCAAAAAAAAAAAAAATAAAAATGGAGAAGTTGTAAAAGAATAGCTCAAACACCAAAATTTTTAATAATCCCTGAATTAATTATTTGATTTATGTTTTTTTTTTTTTAATAACAAACTCCAGGTTTAAGAAAATTTCTGTGCCTAGTGATAAGATGAAGAGGTGCTGAGCTGGGAAACCCTTCCTGCCCTCGCTCAGACCTTCCTCTCTCTTCTCTAGACAACTGAGTGTGTTCCTTTTCTGATCTCTTTAGAGAGGAATTTGCATTTACTCACCTTAAAGAAAAGATGAGACTTTAACGTAATGGATACTCTTATTTTCCTGAACTGCTCAGTATCTAACATACCCATAAATTGAAACACCACGTTGTAACTCATTAATATAGGCAAGTATTATGTCAATTAAACATTTTCTAAAAATCATTTCGTTTGTTCTCCATAGAGTCATACTCGTTTTTCTAAAATGCTGGAGTGCCCCTTGACCTCATTCTCTGATTTATCACCCCATCATGCCTCCAAATCTGTCCTGCAGTTTATGTCCCTAGGTCTGCACTGCATCCAAGGATTGCCCATCTTCCAAACCCCCTTGTCCCCACTACTACAGCCTTACTTCTTGGTCGTCATCGAAAAAGACAAGGGACTTTAGATGCTTCTAGACTTTAGGAAGAAGACTCTTGTTTGAAATGGAAATTTCACAATTCAAACTCAGACAGTGAAATTCAGCGCGTGCATGTGGGACTCAGGAGCCTGAATATTCCACACACCACAGACAGTCTGCGGAAGCTGCACAACCTTCCCTAAGATTTGGATTAAAAGTTGAATTCTGTGTGGGGTGGGTGACAGGACAGGGATGGAAGTTATACTTCTCTGAATCTGGTTGCTAGTTTGATTTTTGTAGCTGAGATATTTTACATAATTAAAAGTAACTCAGAAGGAAAGCAATCCTTACAGAAGGTCAGTTTCTGAGACCACTCACCTGACACACTGCCTCCTTCTCACCCATGCTGTCTCTCAACTCAGCAGATGCTCTGCTTATGTGCTCATCACATGGGACTGTGATTATTTTAAGGCTATGTGATTATGAGCCCCAGTGAGAATCAAAGCATAGCTTGCTCTTCCTTGTATCTCCAGCATTAGAACATGATCTGGCACATTATCATTCCTAATAAATGCAAATGATTGACTCAGGGCAAACAGTCTCCCAGGTCTTCAGAGCAAACTGGGAATGCCCTAAATCCTGATCCTTTTAGGACCTCACAGCTTAACCTAGCAACACGAAGACAAGAGTTTTGTGTTTTGTACACTAGAATATCCCATTGCTGAGGACAGGGATGAGTGCATCACAGGCTCACCTTAAATTTTTGTTGATTTGGATCAATGAATGAACAAACCATGAGCTCACTCAAGCCTAAGACCCCTGTAATAATGGAGCACCCTTCTCATTCACTGTGCATTCCACAATCATTTCCTGGTTTACCTTCTTATTTAAAAAGGCAATAATTTTCTCCTGGGATAAAAAAAAAAAAAAAAAAACCTCCTTTGCCATAGCAAAGGAAACAAAAATAGTCAGAAAAGGAACAGAATGTAGAATGCTAAAGGTTGGCACCTGCACATCAGCCATCAGCCACATCCTCGGAACTGGTTTCTCTAGAGGGTCCCTGCCAAGGACTGTGATCTTAGTGACAAATGACCACAAGGTTATCAGACACATTTTGTCAATAATACTACTAATAAAGAACAACTCTTCTCTGCCATTGCCTGACACAGGCATAGACTTGATGAAGTCTTGATATAGCCTGCAGTTGTCCAGTGAAAATGAGTCTCCTTTCATGGGTATGTGGTTTGACTAGGTTGGGTCTCCTACACTCACTTACCACATCTACCTAAAGACCTTAGAAATGACCAACTTGAGTGGGATTTATGTGAACAGGAGTTGAAACAACTTCTGGTTAATCTAATGAATTCTTTCATTAACAAATTGCAAGTTTTATTTAGACCCTCACCTGGGTATTCACATTAGATCTTTATATCCAATACCTTATCTCTGCATTCTAAGTATTATACCAAAATATTTCTCAAATGCTAATCTACAGATTCTTCATGGAAAATTCTGCAGCAAAAGAAGAAAAATACTATTGTATCCATATCCATATCCACATCTCTATCTCTATATCCTATGTTTAACCAACAGAAAAATGTGACAATTCTACATCAGGCTGCAATGGAACAAAAAATCATGTGAAAATCTAATATCCATGCCTGTTCATTGTGGGTTCCTGTTCATTACTGGTTCTCCTTTTTAATGGTTTGGAAGTGTGGAGTTCCCTGGAAGCTCAGGTGGGAAACAGTATGAGAATGTTTAGAGGTGAAATGATTAGGTCATGAGAGCATTGACATAATTAGTGGACTCATCCACATTGGGGTGGTGGCTGTAGACAGGTATGCTGTGACTGAAGAGGTGGGTCACTGGGCTGTGCCTTTGGGGTTTACATTTTGTCCCTGGAGGGGCAGAGCTCTCTGCTTCCTGGTTGCCATGCCCTGAGTTATTTTCCTCCACCAGCCCCTTCTCCGTGATGGTCTGCCTCACTTTGGCTCCAGAGGTACGGAGTAGGCCACCTGTGGACTGAGACCACTGACACCAGGAGCCAAAGTAAAATTCTCCTCCTCTAAATTGTTCTTGTTTCCTCTTTTGGTTACAGCAACAAAAACGTGACTAAAATGTCCTTGTCACCAGGAGATGGTGATCATGGTCGGTCACACCCTTTCCTGGAGGGTGAATTTCCAATCTCCTGACCTGATTCCATGACCCTCTCCTTTGGTGATGTTGGACTCAGTGTGCTCAGGGTCTTGCTGGTTGTTGGTCTAGCTCCTCTGATAACATCAGACCTGGTTTCTCTCTTCTCTTCTTTCCATGGTGAAAGTCAAATGAATAATTTATACATAAATTGTGAGTTTTTTTACAGCATAAGGAAAGAGATCCATGTTTTCATATATTATTAGAGGTAGCCTGTAGATAATGCTGATGAAGAGGACAGGGCCTGGGGATGGGCTTGGAGCTCGGTGGTAAAGCCCTAACCCTAGCACATGGGAGGCACTGGGTTCGATCCTCAGTACCACATAAAAATATATAAAAAATAAAGCTATACAACTAAAACATTTTTTAAAAAGGATAGTGCATTGACTTTGAAAATAAAAACACATCAGGTCACACATCAGGGTCACACTCCTCTCCCACTCCTCCACCTTGCAGGTGAACCAAGCATGAGGATGGATTTGTCCATCAGCAGAGGACTTGTTCCTTACAGAAGAAGGACGTCTGTCGTCATGAAGTGACATTAAAGCGAGAAGACACTCAGATGGAGGAATGAGCGGGCATGCTGGGCGGGACTCATGCTTAAAAGAAAATCTCCAGGTGTGTTACATCAAATCTACTGATGTCTCCTTTAGTGAAGAGGAAACAGGTAATCTTCACCTCCCCTGCCTGGCTTCCTTCACCTCTGCACAGGGGACACTGTGCAGGGTGGCCATTAAGTCAATGCAACTTACGTGCTATGTAAGGAGGCTGCTTTTTGTTGTTGTTGTTGTTCCTTAAGGAAAGGCTCCGGCTTTTCTCATCCTTATCTATCCAGGATATACCTACAGAGAGAGCAGTAAACATGGGGACTTTTGAATTTGATTGTATTACTGAGTTAATAGTTTCCCATGACTGCCCTGCATGCAGGCTGTGGGTGGACTAGGGATCTGCACCAGGATGCAGTTCCCGGCTACATCTCTTCTTTCCTCTTGACTGAAGTGGAAGGAACAGCCTCTTTCCTGGGCTTCAGCCCAGAGGATAAAAGTGAAATCAACAAACAGCATTAATATTTCTGCGTCAACCTGATATTGGCCACATTCTAGCGGCCCAGGAAAGTCACAGGGCCGTGGCTGGTATATATCCTACCTACCAGGCATACTGGAGGGGATCGGGCAAAATCCGGGATGCTGACTGCTAGGGCAGCAGAGGGTGCTCAAAGAGGCAACCAGGGACCTTGGCCAGGCCCCTGGGGTCTCACGGGAACCCCCGGAGTGTCCACAGAGACTGCCCACTGCTTCTCTCACTTGGTCTTAGATGTCCATTCCTGCAACTCTTGACTTCATAGAAATTTCAGGGGTGAGGTCAAGTAAGATGGAGAAGAAGCAGAAAGAGGAAGAAAGGGTCAGCAAAAGCAGGAAGAGAAAGGAGTTGGTTATTTCAGCCCTTTCACCATAAGATGAAGTCCAGAAAAAGGGTGAGAAGCACATATGACAGCTTCACAGAGGTGGCAGTGTCCAATTTTGACGCCAAGTGTCAGACTCCTGTGTGCTTTTGAATCTCCTCCCTGACGAGCCCGGCCCAGGAATACGTCCAGAGAGTCTTTCTGCATTTCTAAAATGTTGGGTTGTTTCTTTCCTAAGGATTGAGACTCACTCCCTGCTCTGAGATGCATTTGTTTATTGTTAGAAACAGACTGTGAGTCCAGACCCCCTTCACTCGGATCCCTGCTTTACCAGAACTCCTGAAAACAGGTGGAGCTCTGTCAAACCCTCAAAGGCCCAGAATAAATTTCACTGAGTAGTAATTTAATGATTTTATTTCAATCCACACAGCTATGTGTATAGGTGACATCGGTCACGTCTCCTGTCACAGTGAACTGTGATGTTTCTTCTCTGAACTAAATTTAAATTGAATTTGAAAAGACTTTCGTGCACGTAAAAAGAAAGACGGGGAAATGCCTCGTCTCTCTCCATCCTAGGAATTGTAGGAAATAGGTTGCCGAGTGTTTTATCGTCCCAAGTTCGTATTCTATAAATCTGAACTGGGAACTGTGAAAAATCAAGCCACTTAAACGATATTAGGAGACGAGGGAGGAGAGAACCACAAAAACCTGCAACTCATGTTCAGTGATTAGCTGACTATATTCTGATTTAAGGAGCACACCCCCAAATCATTCTCCAGTGTCTTCCCAACTATGCTGCACACGTGGATACAATGAACATAGGGGTGACTAATTTTTAAATATATCTCTTTCTCCTGAAAAAAAAAAAAAAAAAAAAACTGTCCTGTCAAATAGGTACTGCCTTCCAAATTTCCTGACTACAGGTTTCCTTCATGATATAATTAACTTAAATGACTCTCTCTGACAGATGATGAAGGTAGGGCAGTTTATGAAATGACTATCCATCTTATAAAGAATTATAAACTCTTACTCATGATTGGCTTCACACACTGATTAATAGACGCTGTCTATTTCAGACTTTAATTAAAAGCAATAAAAGCAGTCAACTGTAGGCCACAAAGGTGTTGGTGACGCAAAAGACGACCATTGCAGAGATGGACGATCGACACTGAACAGACTTAGTGTAAACTTGTAGGTAGATCCACGTCCCTGTGTCCACACCCTCTCTGGCCAGCCACTGTGGCAGAGGGGCTGAACAGATCCCAGGAAGAGAGAGTTAATACAACTCTCAACTTTAGACCCAGTCTGTTTTAATTTATGAGAAATATGCATAAGATTTTTTTTTCTTATTTATATAAGTGTCAAAGTTAATAGAAATGAAAAAGAAGATGCTTTTTGAATGATCAAACTCTAGCCTGTGAGTTTGGTGTTATAAAATCCACATTACAAAATTCAGTTGCGTCTGAAGAGTAATGTAATGTAAATCATTGAACGGATGCCATAAACTGTTGGGAGTGAGAGAGAAATGTTAGGTCAACCATTACTGATTCCTGTGGTATTACACTAATTATTCACTTATCCTTCTATGAGAAACATTTACCTGTCCTCCAAGCCAGATGACTTCTAGAGAGCTAGCAAGCAGAGATGAAGCGGTGTGAGCAAACCTGAGAGGATGCGGGTCCCCTGTGAGCAGAACATCGCAGGAGCGTCCTTTCTGCCTGCAGTCTGCTGCCATCACTAAGCACCTCGGCAGCAGAAAGCTGGAACTGAAGAGGGCTTCTCCCAGACCTGATAAACATATTTAGACATTTTTACAAAATACACACATACATCTTATGCCACAGTCCAGCTGCAGCGAAATAACCGGGGGGGTGACGAGCAACTTGTGTAGATTGATACAGCAGGAGTGGGAGCCGTTTATTGTAGGACAACAGAGGTATTTATACATTCCACACAGCTTATCTTAATTAACATAAACTAGATACAGCAGTCAACCAATAAGGAATCTCCACACTTAATGGCTCGCTGGCGTTACTTCACAAACCACTCCCTCTGCAAAATGCCAGGCGCCATCTTGACTTGCTTACAGACTCTAACAATCTTACTTTCTCACAGATGGTAAGGGCTGTTCTTCATGGGCAAACCTGGATCAAAATCCAATGAGGTCAGCTGGGCGCTGTGGCCCACGCCTGTAATCCCAGCAACCCAGGAGGCTGAGGCAGGAGGATTTCGAGTTTAAAACCAGCTTCAGCAATTTAGTGAGGCCCAAAGAAACTCAGTGAGATCCTGTCTCTAAATAAAATACAAAAAAAGGGGGAGGGGCTGGGGATGTGGCTCAGGTTTAGCGCCCTTAAATTCAATCCCTCATACCCACTTCCCCCCACCAAAAAAAAAAAAAAAAAAAAAAAAAAAAATCCAATAAGTTCAGAAAACATCTGAACTCAGTTTATCTTTCATTGGAAGGCTTCCTTCTCTAGTTGACCCATGGAGAACCTTGCAGGGCTTTGCAAGAAGCCAGACCTAGTTTTCAGGGCTCAGTTTGGAGGACAGAAGGCAGACAGGTACCAACTTAGCAAAGTAAGAGGGCAACGAAATCAGGTGTGACAGGAAAAATACTAACATATGATTTCATAGCATTTCCCCTTTCACTCCCCATTAAAGATAATCCTGTTTGTGCCAGTTTTATTCTGGCTCTTACTGTGTAGATTGAAGTGAGGGGAGAGGCCAGAAATGAAAGGAGCCCAAACCAAAGTGACTGATATTGTAGGAAAAGGCAGATAATTAATCCTAGAAAAAAAGAAAGCACATGGAGCTGGAGACAACACAGACGCCCTCCACACTGCCCGGGCAGAGGCAGGGTGCAGTCAGCCCTGCTCAGGGCCAGACTTGCTGACGGTGAAGCAGGAGCCAGGCACGAGGGAAGGGGCTGGTTTGGCTCCAGGGCTGGGACCCAACAGGGCCTCACTGATGCAAGACAAGCACCTGGCCACTAACTGCACTCCCTGCCGCCATTCAAAATTTTTCTTTTCCTTAAGTGCCTTTGATCTTTTAAAAGATAGATGATAATAAATATTTGCATTATTTTATTTCTTTAGTTACAGAGTTAGGATTTTATTTTGATAAAATATTTTATAAATTTATCCACAATATAATAAATTTGTACAGATTTTATTAATGTGATATTACATCTTATTTATAATTTGTTCCTTAAATACATATATTAAAAAACAATCTGTCCAGTTCTTAAAGCTACCAAAGTTCTGTTCATAGTCACTCAAACAATACAAAATGTAAAGTATACTTTTCTGAATTATTTATATGGTCCAACTTAATCAACATCAGTTGGTTAGAGGTATATTACCCTTCCTGCTGAGAACTATATCTTCTTACTTTAAATCAGAATTAGAAATGTATACACACACACACACACACACACACACACACACACACACACACTGGCATTTTCCTACTGGGATACATGTTATGGTGCCAGCAGTTTCTGTAATCATCATACCAGTCGTAGAACACCATCGCTCCATACCCCCGAAACACAGGAGGAACAAGACCTTTCTTTATCATATTCAGTTCAATTTAATATAATAGCACAGACCTTACTGATCATTTTATCATCAGTCCACAAGTTCATTAAAATTACAATATTAATAGTTTTTTTAAATTAAAATGCATCTCTAAATCCTTTTTGTTTGATTATGAGACTACACTGATTTGCATATAAAAATCAGTGAATATGAATTGTAAGAAATTAGTGATAGGAACCTGAGGCCTAAAAATGTCTCTCTACCTGTGAATTTACCCAATTTCTAATTAGCAGGGAAATCCAAATTTGTATGTAAATCATTTTCACAACACCCAGCTCAGTCCACAGACTTCTCCAAATTTGTTTTCGTACAATGTTCCTATAAAATGTGGGCATGGATAAAAAATTTTTTTTAAAAATGTGGGCACGGTTGATGGGGTCAGAATACTTATATGGAGTGTGAACTCTTCCTTCTAACCCCAGGATAACCCTGGACATTCACTGGAAGTTATCTTGGGTTTCTTATCCATGAAATGGACATAAAGACTGTACAAGTCTCCAATGTTCCTTGAGAAGTCTTTACAAAGTTGTGCATGGGGAGTGTTCAGGACTCAGCACAAGAGACAACACATAGAAAACTTCAAGCAAAGGTGACAATCATGTCATTTATGACAATCAAAACTGCAGTGGTCACTGCTTTCAGTGTCCACTCTGCAACTTGCACAAGTTAGGACCCTGGTGGACCATAAAAGCATAGCCTCCACATCTCACATTTCTTTTTCTTTCTTTTTTTTTTTAAGAGAGAGAGAGAGAGAGAGAGAGAATTTTTTAATATTTATTTTTATTTATTTATTTATTTAGTTTTTGGCGAACACAACATTTTTTGTTTGTATGTGGTGCTGAGGATCGAACCTGGGCCGCACGCATGCCAGGCGAGCGTGGTACCGCCTGAGCCACATCCCCAGCCCCTCATGTTTCTTCTTCATCCACCAACCTGGCTGCCGCCTGCATGTGGACTCGTCACTGCGTTACCAAAACCAGACAGAGCGTTCTCTTGCTTTCAGTCCTTCCAGTATCTCTGCTCCTTTTCTAAGGAATTGCAAGGCTGCTCTCTCCCACACAGCTGCTGAGTAAAGTGGGCCTGGGCATAAGGGATGGAAGAGGGGTGTCTGATTTCCTTCCTCCTCTGGAATTGCATCCTGCAAAAGTCCTTGGCCTGAGACTTGAAGGTTGTTGATTGATATCCACCAAGTAGAAATGGGGAGGGACACCTGCTTTTATGCATGCAAGAGTAATCAGAGGGTGCTTGGTACCCGGATGTAAAGGGGGAGAAGGCAGGCCCAGCCCTTTCCCTCTGGAGCTGCTACTTTAGTGAGGAAACAAAATTCACACACATAAGACCACTACCTGCAGGCTTCCAAATAATATAAGGAATTAATTTATACTAAGACCACTAGGGCATATTCAGTGGGAGAAAGCGTCTTATTAAAATGTGAACACTCAAGGAATGAAAAGTGACAGGAAGGAGTTTCTAAGAAGAGTCAAGGGCACATGTAATGCTCTCTGGTTTAATGAAGGATCATCCCAGGAACTAGAAGAGGATACATGTGAAGAGAATAGAGCAGCCAATTGTAGGGGAATCTACAGAAATGGGTATGTGGAAATGCTAGACTCATCCCAATGTGATACTGATGCATTACCATTACTCTAGAAATTGCTTTATTTTCTCCTTTAACTTGGAACATTTCTCTTGCTAGAGCCCTTGCAGTGAAATTACTAGGTCTCAGGTGACATGTTGTTGAGGATTTGGTGAACAGCATAGGAACAGGCTGAACTGTGTCCTCCTCAAATTCTTACGTTGAAGCCATAACTCCTGGTGCCTCAGAGTGTGGCTGACAATTTGACACAGAGACTTAATAAGAAGTTATACCAAAGTAAGGGGATCAGGGTGGGTTCTATTCAAATTGACAGGTGGATGATTGGGATGAGATGCCAGGTGTGTGTGCTCACACTCATTCACCCACACACACATGCAATCATGTGACACACAGAGAGAAGGTGGCTGTCTTCATACACCAGAGAGGACCCAGAAGAAAGTACACTTGCCATACCCTTGGTCTTAGATGTCAGCATCCAGAATTATGAAAGATACATGATTGTTGTTTACATCTCCTGGTCTATGACAGCGGTAGGAACAAACACAGATACCAATGTGCTTTTCCAAGGGAGGGGTACACAAAGTATAATCCAAATAAGATCCCATGCATGTATTCCTGGTCATTTTTATTTATTTTTAGATTTTACCATGACTTGGTTTCTCCTTTGATTGATGTTTCCTTCAATGCAGTTCCTCCCTTTGCTGATTTGTAGCTGGTGATACATAGGTTTGGATTCCACTTACAGAGAACATGTGCTGGACTATTCCAGCACTAATGGACATAGGAGGCTGAAGCCTTATTGGAGTTGATACTATATAGTCTCAAAACTGAGCAGGGCCTGAGTCAGTGTGAGGAAGCAGGAGTGGTAAGGAAGGAAAAGTTCCAGAAGAGTCAGATACTGGACTTGAACAAGTTTAATGACCCCTAATTCTAATCCTGCCATTGGCCACATCTTGGCTTCACCAGGTAAATGAAGGGAAAATTCCTTAACTGTGGCTGGGTGTGGAAAACCATAAGAAGTATTTCTAGAGAAGTGTCAAGGGACCATCTAAGTGCAGCTATCCAGTGAGGACTTGTGATATCCAGTAAGGATTTGTCAACAGAGGTCATAATTTGAGGAGAAAATAATTTACTATAAATAGAGAACTGTGCTTAGTCATGTATATTTAGAATCATATTTTAAGACGAATTTTGCATACCATTTGTTCATCTTGCCAGAGAAAGATGTTTTCCAGAAAATTTTGTCATTACCACTTATATCTTCTGGATGGGAATATCCATTATTTGCAACAGTTTAGTAAATAATCAAATATAACAAAATGTTCCACACTTTGATGGACACACACACACACACACACACACACACACTAACTCACATCCTTTTTGACTTCTTGAAGTTTTTTTTTTTTTCTTTTTTTCTTTCAGGAGAAAGAAAAACACAGAACAAAACAGGGACAGTAGTGAAGCATAGTAAAGTAATGGAAAGAAGCCGGGAGAGAGAGGTGTAGCCAGGGGTGTCAGGGAGTAGCTGCCGCTGAGGACCACAGTGGACAAGAATGGGCTGACTGTCGTATGTACTTGGATATGAATAATATTTGGCATGTCATAAAGATGGAGTGTCTAGCAAGCAGGAAGGAGTAGCCAGGTGGTCGCAGGGAGTTCTTCATGCTGGGAGGAAACCGGAGATGTGGCTGGCGAGGGATTGTGAAAGATTTAAAGGACAGGGCCTTCTCAGGATAAGTTACACGCAGAAGGAGTTGAAGGATGCCCGAGACAGCAGAGCTCTGCAGCTCAGCTCAGGATGTTGCTCCTAGAAGAATGCACATGCTGCCTCCTGCCTCCTGCCTCATTTGCCCTCCTGCTAAACAAGAATTTTATTATGTAGGTCACATAAATAGTGGGAGAACTAACTAATGATCCATAGATGAATAGATTTAAATGTGCCTGAAGTAGTGCTACCTGGGTGAGCAGTAGTAGCCATCTCTGTTTCAATATTTGTTTTAAAAAGACATTCACTGGAATGTAATATTATGCAACCAAATTCTATGTATTATAAAACACTTGCAAACTGAGGAATACATGGAGAAGTCGCTGCATTTGATCAATACCAAAGAGTCCAGTCAGCTGGCATCTACCCAATCGACTACAGAGTCCGCTTGTGGAATTGAAAGCACAGAATATCCACAAGTTTCATAAGAGCCTATGTTTTGTTGGGTAAATGGTCTGGAAGAATGTTGAACTTGTAACATTAGGACAATCCATCTTCCAGGCAGCGTACCATTGGACAGCACATGACTGTGATATGCCTCCAAGGGCAGGTAGTTTTTCTTTTGAGAGAAACAATGTTTATTTCTTTAGTAAAGTTTAATCATTAAGGTAAACAAGCAAATAGTTTCAAACTTACCCAATTTACAAGATCTCAGAAATTGGATCCAAAGTGCTCTGTTGGATTGGGCGATAAGGGCTTTGGCATAAAAAAAATGACAGCGGGATCCAAATTTCTTGCAGTATAAGGTCAGCACCTTAGATATAGGGCAGCATATCTCCTGTTATTGACCGTGGAAATAAACAATGCTACCGTGGTGCCTTTCCCTCGTCATGGTGTGAGTGATAGCAAAGGCCAGTGCAGGACATGCTACCTCTTTGTTTTACGTAAGTGAACGCATCAGAGATAGTAAAGCCATATGTCATGTGAGTTTGAAAACTTAACAGATCCCAGCCACAATCCATAGAACCACAGCCCCCTACAGAGCCATGATCACAGGCCATGTACTGACCCATCTCATTCAGATTCAGGATGGTTGTTACATGGTGTTACAGTGGCAATAGCTAATTGATATTTGGATTGATAACTGAAGAAAATTTCACCAATTTGTGAAATTGTAAGAAAGTTGTAAAAAAAAAATTTACACTGAGCATAAAATTCTCAAAATTCACAAAAAGTTTAAATAATTAAACCAGGCAATCAATAAGTAAGAGGAAATAATTAGAATAGCATGGCTGAAAATTGGAAACCTTGAAATAATCATATTAGACAGGGTAACATCTTAAATCAATATATTTAGCTGTCTCAAATGTCAAGAAAACTAGACTTTTCAAAACACCAAGCAAAACCCAGAGCATCATCTGTATGGCCAAACCACCAGTAGTAGCAGCCTCATCTCATCTGGATTCCATAGGCTCATCCTGAGATGAATACCTATGTCCCCACGAGTGCTCATAAACTGGCCATTTAAGTTTATTCTAAAATAAGCAAAACAGCTATTAGATTAGTTAGTCAGAGCATGAAATGAAATTGAGTAGTCAATCTTACCTGGGCTGAATCCTTTGAAGAACCCAGAAAATATTTAAAAAGTAAGAGTAGAGGAATCTTAGCTGTATAATATGAACCTGTTTCTTTTTCACAGACAACAGTATCATTCCCCATGAGCCTGACTGACTTTGCCAGCTGAGCCATTCTGTATCTGCACATCTCACTAAGCAAGTTCATCTTCTTGGTCATCCTCTGAAATTTTAAAACTGCTACACAAGCTAAGCCAGGTGGATACTGATCTATTTATCTGGAATACCATTATTATACTAAAACCATTTCCCTTGAAGTGAAGAATTATATTTTACCTCTAATATTATTTAAAATATTTCTCAAATTTTGTGTATGTAGGGTACTTGGAGACTTATTTATTCATTGATTCACTCACACACTGGTATTTACTGAGGGAACAGAGCAATTGCATGATAAAACAAACAAAACTCCATGTCTCTGCTCACAAAAAAATATATATATTTAAAAAAGAAAAGTACAAGTCTGTGAAGAAAAGAGAAATACACAGGGCAAAATTTAATGCTATATCACAACAAGGTAAAATTGCAAGGTGAAAGGAAGGAAAGATCCTTGTGTGTTTTAGGAGTGAGGGACCCTTCCACAGAGGGAAAAAATTATGCATGACTCTAGAAAAAAAAAAGAATTTGATCTGATTCAGCTATCACAAAAATTTTATGTGCTGATATAGCACAAGGTCAAAATTACGGAGGTTGGAGGTGGGCAGAGCAAATGGGTAGTTGTGGTCAAGCAAATTTGGCTAGAGTGAAGGTTGATGGATGAGATTGGCCAATAAGGAGAAAACACACTTAAAATAAAAGCTAAATGGAGCTATTAACTTCAGAGTGCCATTGTTATCTACAGAATAGATCAAAAGAGGCCAGTTTCCACAGGTTTTACGAGTTCAAGGGTTCATAAAGAATTGAGAGCCCTAAGAGCTGACCATAGAGCAACTTTCTGCTTAGTAAGATGCCTATCTTAGGTATGTCAGATATGACATTCTCAAAACATCCAGCCAGCAAAGCAGAGCAGTCCAGACAGACTGTGGGGAAGCTAGGCAAGCTGAGAGACTTCCTAGAGTCAAAAGGAGGTGCCCCGCATTGCAGGAAGGTTGTGGAACGGACAGTGTTGAGCAGCTCTACAAAGATGAACCTTGCTGGGTTCCTCCCGAGGGCCCTCTGAGCTCTGTTCTAGGAAGTAAGGATGCAAATTGGGTTAAACAGACAGGCAAGCAAGAGTGAATCTGGGGAGTAGAAGTCAGAATTTTTTCACTCCTTTACACCAAGTTGAAATTCAGTTTTCAGAGGTCTCTTGTTGAATGCCTCCTAAGCACAGAGAGGACGGTTTGCCCTGTGGCTGAAGAGGTGAGCAGGATACAGTGATCATTGCATTTCTTGGTCCTTCCCAGTAGCTCATTGCAGACCACTCGTGGAGTCCTCCATTAAGACTGTCCACAAGTCCTCATCCAGCACACCTGTGTTTTACCCAGGATAGTCGGAACACGTACTGAATCAGGAGAAAGTCAGGAGAAGACTTGACTCCAGCTAAACTAGCAAGGCCAGCAGACCACAGAGGAAAGAGCTGTGAAGCTGGTGACAAGCAGAAGTTCAAGGATCATGGGAGGAATAGCACTGAGAGGTGGAGCAGGCCCCGAACACCTGAGAATCTGAGGAATCTCAGAATCTTGTCTGAAAATCTCTGACATCCGCTGGGATTTTCCTTTCACGTGAAGCCCAAATGTATGCTGTCACTGCAGAAGAAACTCAGTTACCTGCAATCCTGCAGGTAGCAGAGGCTCTGGGCTCCAAGATAGGTGTCTAGATTGGAACTGGTGGGTTGAGACTTAAGAACACTCAGGGTCACAAGTCAGAGGAGGCAGGTCGTGTGGGACACCAGAAATCCCAGAAGGTACACCAAAGATCCACACAGATTTTACATTAAGGAAAATAGATGATAGAATCTTGAATGAGGTCACTTTTAATGCTTCCAAGACCAGTAAAAGGTGTACAAGACAGTGTAAACTGGGAAATTCTACATATAAATCAATCACAGGAGTGGGTGGATTGCCAGGGGACAGATTAGCCACATAGTGGTATGAAGGATGGATTAGAGAACATGTGTTAGGTGCATGCAGATGTCTTAGGAAGGTCCTGAAGTCGCCTAGGTGGAAGATCAAGTGTCTCAGGATGAGCCTTTGGCGATGGAAATGAATCAATGGGGAAAAATTATAAAGAAAGACTTGGAAGGAATTCATGAGACGAGGAATATAGATAGCAAGAAGGCAGAAGGAAAAAAACAGAAATGAGGCTCGTTTTGGTAACAGAATCAAATGGTGAATCTCTGCCAGACCTGGTGCTATTATACTTGATCTGAACTGAAATCTGTGTTCCATGACTTAAATAATTGGACAATATTAAGTGGTTGGAGTGGACACTCTGGTACAATCCACCGACATACTCCAATCCTTGTGTGTGTGTGTGTGTGTGTGTGTGTGCGCATACTAATGTGCCCTTCTGAAACCAGCACTTGGCACTTTCTTCAGTGAATGTTTCTGGGCTCTGGGATCCACCTACATATAGAAAAGGAGACACCCAGGAGATCACAGCTCCTCCAGAGTGTCCTAACTAATGGGATTCTCCCACTCCTGCCTCAGGACAGAACCAGGTCAGGTCTGAGGTTCACCTGGTGCTGTGGAACTCCCTGTGGAGTCAGCTGGGGCTGGAATTCGCCTGAGTTCTCTGTTGCCCCCTTCTCTCTCTCTGATTCCTCCTTCCCTTTCCCTCAGGACCTGGCTGGGTCTCCTAGGAGAAATTCCTCCATATCCCTGATCCTGAGCTATTAGCAGAGGGCCTGCTTCCAGGGAACAGGCCTCAGAAAGTGCTGAAGCCAAACTTGAACCCAGGACGTCTTTAGTGCCAACCCCTCTTCCTCACGCTTCATTACCTCACTGTGAAGTGGAGGGCGGGAGGCTGACCTGACTTTCCAACACTGGCTCCCTACATCACGCAAACACACAAGTGTAAACAAACACTGTCTCTAGAGCCTTAAAAGTCCCCAGTGCTGGCTGTTGTAGTTTGGATCTTAGATATGTCCTGCAAAGTCCCCTCTGTCTTGTTTCTCAGCCATGGCTTCATCCCACCACCACAGGCTCCCACTGTGATCTGCTGCTTTGCTGTAGGCCTAAGTGGATCATTGACTAGAACCAAAACTGTGAATCACAACATAAACCTTCTCAGTTTGCAAGTTGATTACGTAGGGTATTCCATTACCATCACAGAAGCTGTCTAAAATACTGGTGTAGACTCACAGTGCTTCCTGGGCCACGGAACAGCTCAGAATCAGGGGAATGGTGGACAAAGGGAAGGAATTGGAGACAGTGTTTTCCCTCCTAGAATCTAATAAGCTTTATGTGAGTCTGAGTGAGCATAAGGCATTTACAAGGTACTCAAGCGGAATATGTAGTAGGCATTTGGAAAGCAGGATGCAGTTTCCCAGGAAGAAGTAAGCAATTTCCAATTAATTACTCTCTGACCTTCATATGCAGAGCCATCAAATCACTAAGTAAATGCATTATCTCAGTGAATATGGAAGGAATGGCAGAAAATTCACCAAACTGAGAGAGCCAAGGAACGTGATTGGAAGAACAAGGGCAGCAGCTTGGGAAGCAGGTAAAGGGACTGTAGTTGCCACCCTGAGAGCAGCGCAGTGCCCTTAACTATGACCTTGAAAAAATAAATAAGAGAAAAATAAGAACATTAACTTAAGATAAAATACTTGTATCTAATGCACATTTTATTATATTATTTGTTGGAAATTGTAGTCATTTCCAAAACATTGAAGTATATTTTGATTCTGTCTAAACTAACTTTAACTTAGATATCCCTAAGTCTATGATGAGACTTCATAGGATTTAGCTGACTAGTGACTAGACCCACACATTCCGCCGGAGGAAATGTTGCTTCTTAGGGTTGGCAAAGTGGACGAGGCTGGGGAAGCCCATGACTCCCTGGAGCCTGGGCGAGGAGCTCCTTCCAGAGTCCCCTGGAAGCAGTAGCCCATCTGTGGAGCAACTGGACAAGTTTTGCCAGAATCTATGACCTTCTTTCAGTTATACTACTGGATGCATACAGAGATCTACTCCGGAATCCAGTCATTTAATAAAACCCATCCATGTTACCCTGTACTCCTCATCACAACCAAGCTCACACTTGCTCTCCCAAATAATACAAAAGCAAGGTAAAACCTGAGAGTTAGACACTCAAGTCTGCACAGCAGGGACCTCGTGGCCTCTAGAAAGTTATGTGTCTCCAGCAAGTAAGCCACACTGCCGTCTCAACTTTATGGCTGGTGAGAGGATCCATTCACTGTTTGCGTGACCCTTGGGACCACACAGAAGGTCAAGCAAAGCCATTAATTTTTCCCTGAGTTTAGTCAGAATATTAAAGATAAGTGGCATAGAGAGAAAAATGGCATGGAAATAAAACCATCTAAGACAAAGTCTCCAATATTATGTGTCAGTGAGGAATTCTCAGAGCAAACAGAGCCGGGATAGTAGGCCCGACCTGTGCACTGTGGGTGTACCTACCCAGAGCAAGGAGTCACAGCTGAGCTGAAGCAAGGGACTGTGGCATGTGTGACTCCTGTGGCAACCCCTGTGGCCCATCTCTGAGGACCTCATGGCCAAGGTGGCTTCCGTAAGCCTCAAGAAGGAGAAGGTTAGAAATGCCACAATGCTGAGGGGCAGTGGAGAGTGTTACAGGTGCAGGAGGTGAAGGCTCCAGAGTGTTGGAAGGAATATCAGGGAAGACAGGAACACAAGGGCCTCCCCCCACTCCACCCTGCCTGAGAAGACAGACTAGTCATCATCACAGGTGAAAAGTCCTTGATCAGGAGATGCTTCTATAAGCAGGGAAAGATGGTTATTTCATTAAAAAAAAAGTGTTTTGACCCGAAAATTGACTTAGGTCTGCTTCTGTGTCTTCTTAAAGGTAGCACATTGCCTGGCAGGTCTCTCTCCAAGGTGGCAGTACTAGAGGCCAGACCTTTGTCCCCTGGACTCTGTTCTTTTCTGTTTTCACTCTCCTCCCAGCCTCCTGGGAGCAGGGAGGAGACAGGGAGGGTCATAGCACAAGGGGTCCATCCTGGCTCTGAGCCTTTCACCCTTCGCAGGATTAGCCATTTTCTTCCCCCCCACCTGGGGACATTAAGGAGCCCTCCCCACCCAGAGAGCAGCAAAGTGAAGACGGGTGCCCCACATCCATTGTGGGGTTAAAGCTACCTCCTCTGCAGTTCCCAGTAACCATCCCATCCTCCTATTCCTCTCCAGAGCTATGTCACACTTTCAGGCCCTGAAAGCATCCAAAGCAAATGTAAGATCAACTACATCCATCTCAAGACATTCGAGGATACAGCTGTGCAGGTTTGAGGGAGAAAAAACCGATAGCACCAGAGGCCATTAACTTTCTTTTCCAAAATCACCTTTCTCATTAGATTTGAAAAATGTGTTTGGGAACAGCAGTTTATGGCAGTTGACTAGATAAAACTTCAGAAAGATAGTGCACACAAGGAAAGGTGAGACAAATTGCAGTGATAAGGTGTGTCGGCAAGGGCTGATGCTGCAGGAATGTAGTGTCTTTGTATCTGCAGCCATTCATTAGGGAGGGCTGTGTCAGTGTGGCTGCACAGAGGAACAGGATCTCTAAAACGCAAGGGCCACCAAACACCATGGATGGTGGCTCTGGACCTCTGCCTCCTCCCCGAGACTTAATTTACTGGCCCAGATATGTTTATTTGAAAATACATATGCCAGAAATTTTATTTTGAAAATAGTTATTCTAGCATCTTAATGAATGATTCATAATTTGAAAATAACTATGCACTGCACATTATAATATTGATGATTTCTGCCTCAGAAAAACATCTGATTATTAATTCTGAATAATCAAGAACACCCAATGGTGTCCCATTAGTTTATGAAACATAGTAATGTTTCCATGGGGTGGATTATGAAATAATGCACTGAAAATTAAAAAAAAAAATTCTGCTTTCAATATTATATCAATATATATCCAAAACTTACATTGTATTTTTCAAAAGTGTTAGTGTTCATTTCCTTATTTTCACCAGTGAAGCAGAGATGGATTCATATTGATAAGAGAAATAGCTGCCTAACCCATAAGCATATTGAGAAGGAGGCAAGTGTTTATTTAATGTTTTCTGACTTTTGCATCTTACACCTGGAGAAAGCTTAGAGCCTTCGTTCATGAACTTACTCTTGGAGAGGGAACAATGTTTAGACTACACGTGAATAATAGGGATCTGATTTAGAGAAATTCCATTTTGGAATATTAAAACTCTTTAATGTGATTGTGCAAAGCCCAGGGAAGGATTTCCACAGCCATCTCTCACACCTTCACAGCCCAGTTGTAGACTTGCATGCTCTGGTGTCCCTAGGGTCTTGGTAGGGCTCTCTCTGCTCCTTTCTGAAGCCAACACCTGTTTGTTCAGTGGCTCCTCTACTCTCCCTTACTGAGGACATTGCTTCTGCAGGTGATCCTTCTCATTCATTCATTGGACCATTACGTGAGCCCACAAATATGCTACAATACCCTTCCTCACAAAAGCAAACACATAAAAAGCAAGACAAAGTACCCTGACCCAACTCATCCATCGGATTCACGCTCCATTTCTCTGCTGTCTTGAAAGGTGTCTCAAACTGCTAGAAAGTGGAACTGAGGCAGATCTTAAGAACCATTGCTCTCCTGGAAGGAGCAGTGCCAGTCAAGGGAGGGGAGGAGAATAAACAGATGCAGCGAGGAAGAGGGAGCCAGCACAGGCTGCCATGCTGAGGAGCAGCGTTCCAGGAGGCACAGCTGTGTTTGCTACAGCAGCTTCAGAAGGAGCCACGTGTCGGTACCTCCAGGAGGATGGAGGAGGGATCTAGCCACGGGCTCCTCTATTTCTCCTGCTTCCCATCCACAGTAGGTTTCCCTGCAGAGAGCGCTAACACCATATTTCAGTGTTGTGTAACAGGGACCTTTGGGAAGAGGAGGGGGTCTCATATATCAAGACCTAAAGTGTGGGGATTCATCTGGGTGTGGGTCACTGTGGGTCATTTCAGATATGGTCAGCATGGCAGCCTCACATTTGCTACCTCTGCATCAGGAGTGAAGGGAACCTGGGTTGCATTTGATCAACACCAAAGGAGCCCAGTCAGCTGGCATCTATTCAATCAACTGCAAAGTCCACTCGAGTGTTTGGAAGCACAGAATAGTCATAACTTTCATGAGAGTTGGCATTGTGTTGGATCAATGGTTTAGAAGAACTAGTAACATCAACCTGCTGGAAGACCTGATCACCTGGCACCTGGTGAATGAGCCAGAGACCATGACCCCAGCAGTAGTATCAGCTGTGGGACACTTAAGACCCATCTGCCAAGAATCCAAGAAACAAATCATGAAAAAAGTGTGCCTCAATTTTGCCTGATGAAAAAAAAAAATCTGCTTGGTAGTAAATAAAACATGCCAAGACATAGGCAAAGGACACAGATAGATACATAAAAATGACCAACAGGCATAAGAAAATTTGTTTACCATCACTAATCATCAGGGAAAGGCAATTTATAGCCACAGTGAGAAACTACCTCACACATTTTAGGATGACTGTTACCAAAAAAGAGAGGGTGAGAGAAGAAAGCAATCATTGATGAGAATGTATAGCAAAGAGGTCCATGTACCATATTCCCCTACTGTAGGTAGGAATATAAATTAGCAAAGTGATTGTTGAAACAATATGTGAGTTCTTCAGGAAATTAAAAATACAATGATTATATGAGCCAGTGATTTAAGTTCTGGTTACAAATCTAAAGGAGGTGATACCGGGGTCCCCAAGAGTCATTTGCACTCCCAGGCTCATGGTAGCACCATTTAAAATATTCAATAATGGGAAACTACCTATGTGTGGGACACATAAAGAAAATTGGGTTAGACAGATAAATATATGCATAGATATACACACACATACCCATATATATGTAAATATTGATAGAGATGCACATGAGAATATTATTCAGACATAAAAAGTTTAGAAATTCTTTAATTTACAACAACATGGATATACCTGAAGAACATTATTCTAAGTGGAAATAACCCCAACACAGACTAAAACTTCCTATATGATCTCACTTATATGAGAAATTTAAAAACATCAAAATCACAGAAGAGAATAGAAAAGTGGTTGCTAGAGGCTGGGATGAAACTTGGGTAGGGCAGGAAGAAAGTTTGGTCAAAGCTTTTGAACTTTCAGCTGTAAGGGTAAGTTCTGGGACAACTAGTGACACTTTATTTTGCATTTGAAATTTTCTGGGAGAGTAGATTCCCACCAGGTACAGCCCCCCCCCTCTCTCACACACACACACATACACACAAACACACAACCACATATGGTGTTGAGCATTCCCATAACAGTTTCTCTGATATCATCCTATCCCTAAACTGGCTTCCCATGTGTTCAAATGTCCACTGAATATTTCCTCCAATTCCCTTCAGATCCTAAAACAAATAGGTAAGCAAATAGGTTTATGGAAAAGGAATCCTGAATAGCTATGAGGAAAGAATCTCAACTTTCACAGAAATCAGAAAAGTATCAATTACATCACTAACAACATACTGTATCACAACCATTACAGTGGCAGAAACTTTGATTTTTTAAAGCAAGCAAACTGACATGTGGAGCCATGGTGAACATGTGTGGAAAGGAGTCCAAAGAGGCTCTTTACTGTTAACCCTGGGGAGAAACCAGGGGGTACAGAGCAATCAGAAAATACACACACACCACATATTACCGACTTGCTTTCACCTATCCATCCTAGAGCAAACCTCCCACAAGAAGAATATATTGCCTGGCTACCAACCCCCGTGCTCAAAATTTGCATTTGTACCTAAAGTGACAAGCAGGCTCATTACAGAATCAGTTGACATAGTAAAAGGCAGAAACAATCTGATTTTATATTAATAGTGGGATGGGTGAATTTTGATACATTTATACAATTAAATATAGATGACTTGGGTACATCTTGAGAGTGTCATGAGAGTGAAGAAAGGGAGTCAAGAATGTGTACATTTGCTAATGCAGTGTAGCTGACCTGGAAAGAAATGCAATCTGTTAAGGTAAACTTCACCTTTGGGCGTTGAGGAAGAAAAATGGGTCCAGGTAGATAACAAGTAACACCCTACCCATAAGTATAATATTGTGTCATCAAAAATAACATTCACCGTAGAAACCCCACCTTGCTTTAAAATTTGTTTTAAAAAACATACGATTAGAAAGAAACTAACACATCAATGTGTTCCCTGTTGAGATTTTCTGATTCAGAGTTCAGAGTCGAGCCCCAGTCCTGCCATCCTCAGAGGGTTGCTTTGGACAAGTGAGTGAGCCTTCAGAGATTCAGTCTGTTCAATTATACAAAAGAGATAGTAATATACCTGCCACTTAGCACTGTCATGAGAAATTAGTTAGATGATTTATTTATAAAATGTTTCACAAACTGCCTATCATTTACAAATGTTCAATCAACAAGTTACTGTTTGACTATGAACCCAGCTCATCTGCCTCCAGAGCCTTGTCATGTTCGCTGAAGTAGAAAAAGACAGAAAAAAAGTAATAAATAAGATGCATCTCATTTATATTTTTTCCCTCCTGAAAAATATACCCATTGCAGCCAACGCCATCAGCAGAAGTTTCTGCAGTCTATTCTGGGTTGATCAGCACAGGCCCTATGCATGGTCAAGGGTGGTGAGCTGTCTTCCACCAACTGACACAAAGTGTCATGGCCATAAAGCTAAGCAACTTAACACAGAATCTCAAGTCATTGATTCTTATAACATCTGAATATGAAAATTTAAAATATGAATGAAAATTATTTATAATGCACTTATATTGTTGCACAATCTAAATTACACTTAAAAATAAAATAAGTGATCCAACTGAAAATTAAACATCAATTACCTGTCAATTTCAGCAGGATGGTATATTTGTCAGTGGAAAGAATTGAAGCCAAAGGCTTCATTGAATTTACTGAAGTTGAGTCTGTTTCCCAAACTTATATTGAATATTTTTTTTTCCTGCATGTTTGAAAATACAGCAGAATTGAAGGTAAAGAATGAGATAGGGAAGAATTTTGCAAGAATAATTTAGCCTAAGAAGAAGCCTGCTGGCTGCCTGGCCTAGTTACGGGATTTCTGCTGAGCTGGCATTCCTTCTCCCGGGCTCGCCCTTGCGACACATGCTTTTGCATTTATTCCCCAGGTTTTTCTCATTTCAACTTTTGCATGGTTTCCTTCTATAAACCCTCGGGGACCACCTGGCCTCCTTTCCAGACGACAAGCTTGGGTCGCTACTGAAGAGGAGCCAGTAGCCACCTGCATGCAGAGACTCCCTGCCTCAGCCTCATAAAGTGGCTGCAGGGCCCACAGAGCAATAAAACCGCCAGGATTCCTACTGCCTTTCCATTTCACTCCCAGAGTCTGACGGACTGAAAACACTCTCACCGCGTGCCACGTTTCCTTTCTGATAAACCAGAGACTGTAGGATGTCTAGAACTAATCTAAACGGTCTCAGACACAACGGAATTTGAGGCCAAACACTTTTTGATGTGAGAGTGGAATCCATTTGGGTTGGATTCCTCATCTTTATGTGGATGCGGACTTCAAAAGGGATTTGAAGCAAAATGAAAGCTTACTGAAGCAGGTGTTTAGGCCCATGAATCCCTAGTGTGATGTAACCCAGGAAGCTTTGCTGAAGGTCATCTCTAGGAGTGTGTTTTCTTAAGTGACACATTTGCACCAACAAGTTAGCTTTGGAGCAATTTAATTGTATGTTTTTATTTCAAGATTACAAAGGAAGCATATTTATAGAATAAAAAGACTGAATCACCTCTACCTTCCAACGTATATTTACAGATATATATGTATATGTAGATATAAACACAGCTGATAATATTATCTCTGGTTATATAAATATAATATTAGCAATGACAATATGTAAAATAATAGAATTCACTAATGATTTAGGTCAATCCTTCCTTGAATATCTATTGTGTGTTTTTTTATGTTCTTCATTTTGTTGTAGGCATTGTGTATACAGCAGTGAAAAGACAGACAAAAACTCTGTTTTCATACACTTTACAAACAAGCAAAAATGATGAAATATGTATGTGAGTATGCGTGTGTGTGTGTGTGTGTGTGTGTGTGCCCAGAGATTTTATACTGTACAGTCATCAGAACTAAATAAAGGGGTCATGAACTGTCCGAATTTCAAATTAGAGTTTTAGGATGGCTGGGGATGGTCTCACTGGGAGGGTGACCTGCAGGAAATGAGGAGCTGCCTTGTTTGTGTTTCCCAGGGGAAGTGAACCCCCGAGGAGTGCTTGTGTCTGATGTTCATTTGAGGTCCTCCTGACCTCCCTGTGTGCCCAGGTGACTGTGGGTACAGCAGACAGGAAGGGAGGCAGAAGAGATGGAAAGGCACTAGGCCATGAGGGTTTCAGACCCATGAGAGTTAGTCATTTGATTCTGAAGGAGACGAAAGATGTTAAGGACATTTGAGTGAAGAGTGATAACTCAGCTCAGTACTCTGTCTTCTTTTTTGAGAAGAGACATCAAAGGGAAATGATAGAAGTAAGGAGTCCTGATTGATGCTCTTGAGGCACCACTGTAATTTGGAGAGGGATGGTAGTGGTTCTGGAGCATGAGAAGTGCTTCAATTCTATGTAATCATGTGACTGCCAGGACTTACTGACAAAGTAGAGAAAGAGGCCCCAGACCATAGAACTGAGGAGTCACTGACATCCAATATGGCGACTAACGACTTCAAGAAGGTGGATGGATGAATGTGATAGAGATGGAAGACGTTCAGGAGAGCGGATCCAGGACACGCACTATTGTTTTGGGACATTGTAAAAATGGCTCTACCAATCTAGATTTCACTGGAGAGAGAGAGAGGTGGAAACAGGCTTGGGTATGAGCAGCACGCAGATGGTTCTCCATTCGGGAGACTGCATTGAATACACAGGGTGAGGACAGATAGCAGAGAAGGCTTTCAAAAATTAAACAGTAGGGTAATACAACATTTAAAAAAAAAAATGGTGATGAGGAAGAACAAGAAAAATTGAGAGAGAAGAAATTTTTAAAATAGGGGAAAATAAAATAAAAGCTAGTGAGTGTGACATCTGAAAAGCTAACTTAGAGATGTTTCAAAGAAGAGAATTGTATCTTATGTCACAAGAGGTCCTATACAGGCACCTCCACGCCCTCGTGTACTACTTCCTCTGCAATTTTGCTATTCTGGAGATGTGGTTCACCTCAGTCATCTTTCCTAAGACACTGACCAACATCCTCCCAGGACCATCTCCCTAGCTGGCTGCTTCCTACAAATATTCCTCTGTTTCCCCCTTGGCACCACAGAGTTCTTCCTGTTTGCAGCTATGTCCTTCGACAGGTATGTCAACACCTGTAATTGCTTGCGTTATGCCACCATCCTGAGCAAAAAGGTGTGTATCAAGCTACACTCTGCTCATGGAGGACAGGTTTCCTTCTCAGACATGGTCCAAGTCACATCACATTTCAGCAGCCATTCTGTAGCCCCAATATCATCAACCGTTTCTTCTGTGACAACTTTCCACTCCTGGAACTCATATGTGCAGATTCAATTCTGGCAGAGCTTCTGGGTTGTGTGGTGGCCACCTTCAGCCTCCTGGGCCCTCTGGCCATTACGACCACCCCCACACCATCCTGCACACTCTCCACATCATCTCAGTGTCTGTCTATGGTAGCTGCATCTTCCTGTATAACCAGTCAGGCAAGCATGGGCAGGGGGAGGACCAGAGCAAGGTCACCCTGGTGTCCCTGACACTCAACCCCTTCATCTACACCCCAAGGAACAAACAGGTGAAGCAGATATTCAGGAGGTGGGGAGCAAAATCCCCTCACAAAGTTGAGTCAGACCTGAGAGAGGGAAAAATTGCCTCTTTGCCGGAACCTCTGCTAATGAACCTCCTGTCCTGATCTCCATGGATTCTCCTTTCATAGACAAAATTTTTTCCTTGTGTTCAAATGAATGTATTTCCTATATGTATCATTATCGCTTCATTCAATCTTGTTCAAAAAACAAAAAAAAAAAAGGAAAGAAAAAAATCAATATGCCACTTCCATGTGAAATATCTAAAAGTATCTAGATATTTCTAGCATCATTTTTCAGATTACCCTCTGAGAACAGGACTAAAATAAAAATACTACTTTCCTACCTTAATTGTAGTAGGGTTTCTAGCCAGTGCATTAGAGCTAGGGAAAAAAAAGTTAAAGGATTAAGTAAGAAAGGAAGAAATGCTGTCTTATCGCCAGTAACATGCTCTTAGAATTAATAAGTTCATGGGATATAAGTTCAACCTACAAGAATTTGTTTTATGTTTTTATGTTTATATACCAGCAATAAATAGTTAACTTTTTAATGTCTTATAGGCTGAGGTTCCAGAAATGGTCATGAACATAGCTCTCTGCAGTTGTAGAATCTCCTATAAATAGTTTGAGTAGATGGGAGCATACACTTGTTTGGCTTCCACGTGTAGAAGAATGGAAGGAGAGGAAACCCATGCAGACAGCTCATCCCAGCTATTTTGTTATAAACACGTGGAGTGATGGGGAGTACCTGGAGGGAAAGGCAAGGGCCAGGAGGGAAACGTGCATGTGAGTTAAGTGAAAGCATGACTGTGAGCCAGTAAGAAAGGGCTGCTAGAGAGAAGACAGAAAAGTGCTGATTCAGGAGAGTGGGGAGGAACAGCTGAGGCTTGGTTGGGTGGGGCGATGGGTGAAGTGGGAGCCAGGGGTACCTAGTGAGTCAGTGAAGGGCAGCACCCTGGGTCAAAGCATTTGCTATTGTACTCATGAAAGCTGTATTCTGAGACAAGCTCATCTGACAACTGAAATCCCTCCCCAGCCTTCTGTCCAGGCATCCTTTGCCTTTACACTACCCCCTTGTCCCCCCGTGTCATAGATAACCTGAACTGAACTGCAGTAAGACAGACCACCCCATGCACAGTGGCTCAAGCACAACGACTATTTGTCTCTCTCACATTGCAGTAAAAATGGGTGTTTCTGGTCACTGGTGCTTTGCATTTCCAGAGACTCAGGGCTCTAGGCTCATTTCAATTGCAGTTTGCCTGTTTTGAAGTCCTTGTCATGGTGCAGGAGAGAGGAGATGGCCACCTGCTCAGCGTGGATGAGCAGTGACCACACAAAACATCTGCTCACCCTGCATTGGTGAGAACTAGGCATTGAGAAGGGGTCACCTCCCAAGCAATGTGCAAGAAAAGGCCACGTTGCCGTGGGTGCTCACTCGGGGTCACCTGGCACACCATCAGAGGGACATTTGTGTGTTTCCTCCCTGTCAGTTAGAAGGTGAGCTCTAAGGAGTTTTATTTACAGTCATATTTTTAAAACCTTGACAAAAGCCAAAACACACTAGATACTCAGTGAGCCCTAAAGGAACAAACTCGAAGCACACACATTTATTTAACTTAAAAATAGTTTCCCCCTGAGGCAGAAGATGAAGCTATCTCAGCGCTCAGGGTAACACATCCATTTGCCTAGAGTACCTGGTTTTGCTTTGTAAGCCTCAAATTCAAAATGTGTTTTCCACCATTTCCCATAACACAAGACAAAAATAGACTTGAAATACTTTTGACCCTCCTAATAGATTAATATGATGTAACAAAACTTCACTTAATATACTTCACATGCTCCAAGTACCTTTTTTTGTCTTTTGAGATTTCTGGCAAGGTAGATGATTATTTACATCATTATGACATGTAAATATAATCATAGTGTAAATTGAATACTTGTGATTCTGAAGAAGATAACCAATTTTTTATTATGTTGTTTTTTTCATCTTTAACTTGGTTTAGTTAATTTGACTATTCCCTAGTACTACTGGGTTAAAAAGGATGAAATATGAATTATTAGAATTCATAGTCAAGTATTAAAATTTAGGAGTCAAATATGTCACACGAAAATCCGTTATCAATTTGGATGCTTTCATAGAGATTTAGGGAGGTAGACTTTACCCAAGTTACTTTATTTAACTTTGTAATTAAAAGTTTTGGAGATTTATATTGATTTGCCTAGAAATAATTTTGTGTGTAAGAAATGGTATTTTACTAAATTATGAGGCTTCTAGATACATCAATTATTTATTCAGATATTTTGAAGTTTGGACCATAAGTGAGTGAGAACTAATTATAATAATCTGCTCTGGGATCATAACGTTGAGTGACACCCAGAAACCCCAGCTGGTACACAACAGTGGCAATATACATAAGGTCATGGGATTTGCAAAGTGTATACCAGCTGTGCTCCGGAGCCCACTCTGGCTGCCTATTCATTTCCACATAAAAGTCATAGTGCTGACATTTTGATTTATAATGGTGTCAAAGTCCTGAGCAAGGCTCTAGTAAGCACCCATGCAAATGAATGTTTTGCAGTGTTATTTTTTGAACTTCAGTTACTTTCTAACAAGTTTTGTGGATAATGGTTCTGGTCTACTCTTAGTGCTCCACTGTTCTCTCTGATGCCTAAGTGTGTTTGCAGTTAAATTCCAGAATTTCCTCAACTCAAATTTTGTCAGTGATACAACTGGGCTTTTAGGTTGGCTCAGAAAAGAACTGAAGCTCTGTGTGTCTAATTAAGCAAGTTAATCTTATGAATATTGAAATGGGTTCTGATGGGCAGGAGGTGGGAAGGGCCCTTCTCATAATGAACCACGGGAAGCCATCTAGCATAATGTACTCAAGAAACTGCCCCAGGACTCTGAACCAGAAACTAGTGAAGTTCTTGAAAAATGAAGACTCAGTCAAGTGCCAAGGCTAACCCACTGCCAGTTTTCCAAATAGTTAACAAAGTATCCTAAACTATTTGTGCTTCCTTTATTTTCATAGCTTTCATTACAACCTGTTTGGGTTTTTTAAATATTTATTTTTTAGTTTTAGGTGGATACAATGTCTTTATTTTACCCTATGTTGTGCTAAAGATCTAACCTAGTGCCTCACAGACATTTTGAGGGGAGCACTCCACCTCTGAGCCACAGCCCCAGTCCCTGTTTGGTTTATAAATACATTAATTTAGACCAAATCAGGAAACAGAAAGAGAGGACAAAAACATAACACTTGTTTTGGTAAAATGTCTGTGGTCATTGTTCCTGTTTAATCTTAATATTAATCGATCTTAATTGGAATGCTTATAAAGCAACAGAAGATGTGCAAATTATTGAGCCCATAAATTCCATTTTAATTCTGACCATAAACACTCATAAGGTATGTTATTATTATGAATTATTTACTCTGGAAAGAACTGAAGTTTAGAGAGTCCATATCATTTAACAATAAATTGCTTTTCAGTCAAAATATGGGGGAATGAAGAAATAAATCCAGTCCTCCCAGTGCCATGCGATGTCATCTACTTGAGATGACTTACATTTTTCTGTTCATTGATGACACTATCCACTTTCACAGGAATGCAACCTCTGTCTCATGGTTGTCTCTGGTTGCCCACTTATGTGTTTAACTCCAACTAAAATAAATACACTGATAAATTTTGTGGCAGTGGGTGGCTAACTTTTATCAATTCATCAAAACTTTTCTCTCTCAGTTCTCATTAACATGGAGACTAGCTAGTTCTTTCTCCCTTTGCTCACTGACGACCATATTCCCCAAACTCCTAGAGGCTACTTAGGACCATATGACTCTTCCTTACCAATACAACAATGACGAAATAGTAAGGAATCAGGCCTGATTCCCAGAGTTACTCCCTAGGCATTTGCTATACTCTCTTTTGCCGCAGTCTGGCTGGGCACAAAATAACCAGGAGGTCACAAGCCACTTGTAGGTCCAAACAGGAACTACTTTATTTCCTCAACCCCACGGGAACACAACCGGAACTCCACCGAAGCTCCACGAGAACCAACGGGAACTCTGCGAGAACTCAACGGGAACTCAAAAGTAGCGGGCACCCGAGGTAGCAGGAGCCACCTTATTGCCGGACAGCAGAGGTTTATATACACAACTGAATACACTGCTTATTTCAATTTAACATCATCCAGGTACAGCAATCAGTAATTATCTTAATAATTGTACACAGCTTAACTTAATTATCATCATCTTAATGGCTCACTGGTGTTACTTCCCAACCACTCCTTCTGGCAAAATGCCAGGCACCATCTTGACTTGGTTGTGGCTCTCAACACTCTTTCTCACCTTTGTCCCCAAAGGACATGATCCAGTGAAGGGCACCAAAACCCCAAAAGGTCATGGAACAGACCTGTATTCAGTGTGCTATGTCTTGACCAGGAATACTCCCACCAGACTTTTCTTGAGTTCATATCATCCTTTTTCCTTAATTTAAATTAAAAATTTAATTGACATATAGCAATATGAAAATTGTACATGTTCATGGAGTACCATGGGATGTTGGTATATGGTATAAAACACTTTTACTGTTTTGTGTCCCTCAGATTTATCAGTGACAGCAGGTGATGTTATATACTCTAATGTGTAATTTAATCTTTTAAATCATTTTCTGTTATAGTATGCTTTCACATACATTATCATATTTTAACATAATAGTCAAATAACATGGGTATTATTAGTCATTGCTATGTGTTGACTTGTGTCACTACAAAATGTAATATTATAGTCCCACCCCCCAAAGCCTTTAAAATATGACTGTATTTGGTGATATAGTATTTAAAAGGGTAATTAAGTTAAAATGAGGCCACTGGAGGACTTTAATCCAATATGATTTGTGTACTTATAAAAAGAGGAAATTTGGATACAGCCACACAGACACAGGAGACCATGGGAAGAAGGAGAAGAAGGCTATCATGGAGCCATGCAGAGAGGTCTCAGGAGAAACCAACCCCACCAACATATTAATCTCAGACTTCTGGCTTCCAGAATCTTCTGGCTTTTCAGAATTCTATTGTTTAAACTACCTAGTCCATGGTATCTTGATATGATATTTCTAGCAAAGTAAAATAGTTGCTTGGTGATAAATAAATGAAGTTAGAGAAAAAAGGAACTTGGTAGATGATTCAATAGTAAGTAGCAGCCTTAGGAGTCCAACTCAGTTCCTGAGATGTCACATGCAAACCTTTCTTTTTTTTCTCTGACATTTACTGTGAGTGAAGATTGGAGCTTGATAATTTCACCCGTTTCCTGTAATACTTATTATTTGAACCATCAATTTGCAATGTTTGTAATTCCATAGCTATTTATTTGCATATCATTTCCTCACTATATTTTAAGCTCACAGTAGGCAAAGGCTGCATCTATTTCTAAATATTTACATCTCTCAAAGGACCTGGAACAATGACTTAAAGTTGCAAAGGTTTAGACAAAGATGAGCATTTAAAATATAACACTGTGGAGTGTGACATGGAGGAAGTCTAAAACTGCTGTTCTCTGTTACTCCTGTCACATGCATAAGTATAGATTGAAGTATACGTTGTGTTTTGCAATGGAAATTTAACCTCATAAAAATCTTTATATATTTTTTAATAATTCATGAATTGACAATATTGTAGATATTAGCCTAGCCACATATGTAAACAAAAACCTCACACTTACCCTTTTGCTTCCATGAGTGGGATATGAAAAGCTCTGTTCAAATATTTACTTGACTACTTACCTTGATTCGCTTATGCAACTTATTTGCTCAATAATATTCCACTATAAAGGTCTGAGGCATGTTCTTTAAAATTATGATTGCCATGGTAACTACTAGCTGCTGTTTTACCAGAAACACTGGTAGTATACTTTCCTTTAAAGTATTCAGGGCTGGAATAGCAAGAATAGGAATATAAAATAGTATTTTACAAAAATAAATTAATAAGAAAACATAATAGATTTGTAAAGCCTAACATTTCTATTTGACACTTTTGAAACATTATTAAGTTGCAAGACATAAAAAAATAGACAAAAATATATGCATGCTGAAATAAATTAGATTTCAAAAGCATCATTTTTAATAAAGGCTTTTAACTGCCTCAGTCTGGAAATAGTCTGCAATCTGGTTGATAAATATGCGGCAAATGACAAATTAATATGTGTTGGCCCTCATCAACATCGGAGACAAATGTTATTATAATGTTTTGGACTCTGCTCAGTTTTGTCTGTCTGGGGAAGGCTGTGCGAGTGGCAGAGTCTGCAATTCAGAGGGATGAAGCTGCCCTCTATGTGAGAATAGTGTGCGCTACACCGCACAGAGAAAAAGGAAAGGTGTGTTTTATTAATCTACCAAATGCATGAGGAATCTTAATTTAAAAAACAAACTATGACAATACCTCTGAAATCTCCAAACAACTAGCATCGCTTTACTAATAGTTTGTATATCTTAGGAAATTAAAGTTGCAACTCAACCAAATCTCTTTTAATTTGCCATCTATAAGCTTTTAATGATATAATAAAAGGACTTTTTGAAAATGTAAAAAATAAATTAATAATTGTAATTATTAATAATTGTAATTAATAATTGTAATTATTTTAAACAGACAAGATATTTTCAATTACATAAATACAAAATAATAAATCAAATATTTTTTCTCATATATTTTTATAATACAATGTTTTTTTATGAGTTTCCTAAAATCCACTTTTAAGGCTTAGGAAACTGGGTCAGTTATGACAGATTGAATAAATGCAAGAATCTATAAATGTAGGCAGGTCTCAAGTTGCTAATATTAAGCCACTTTCTCTTCTCTGTGGTTTTTTTTCTTTATATGTTTTTTGTTCTTTCTTTGATATTTAATTGTAATGAAATGATTTCCAGGATTCATATGGAAGATGATACATTTTATCAGATAATGACTGTTTATTATAAGGAATTATATTATAATCCAAATTATATCATTCCATTATAAGAAATGTTATTATAATCCAAAATCTGTACAAAAATAGTTGTATTACCTTGTAAAAATGGAAAATATTAATAATAATTGTTAGTTATAATAAACTTATTCCAATACATGTAAAACATTCATCACAATAAAGAGTATAGAGTAATCAAAAGTAAGGGCTCTGCTTCCTCATTGTTCATAGTGCTATAATGGAAATGTCTGCTTTGAATTTGGAGAATACCACAATGGCGGTCCTCTTTTCGACTACAGTGGTCTTACTTACCCCCAGTTCAGCATGTCATATCAATAGTGGTCAGAATATTGTGCCACAACTATTGAATTGCTTGACCCCTTCCATATTCAGTTCTGATTTCCACCTCTTTGGGATCACTACTGCCTTTGGATCTAACTTGGCTTTCTACTTTTCTACATAAAAATTGCTCTGGGACCTGGGGAGTTGAGTTTGTCCAGGGTTAGAGAAAGCCTAAAGCTAGTAATATTCTACCAGTACAGTGTGTACATGGTGTATAAATACCATGACAACAAATAGTAAAACACTCCTTATATAAGAAAAAATTCCAAATTTTTACCAATGGCACATTTGGTATGAGCTGAGGTCAATATAACTAATGTCCAGTGTATGGCATGATTTGAGAAATTTGGGCACATATTTGGTCATTATATAAGAATATGACCCATGGTTCATTCAAAATTGACCCATCAGGCTATTTTTATTGAGCACTTACCTTGTGTATTTTATAAAATATATACCACATAAAACATTTTATAGAGCAAATAAGGTTATTATAGTGTCCCTAATTACTTTCAATTGTGTAGCTAAGCCATAAATTAAGGGTAAGTTAAGACAGTTCAACTTTTTATACTCTAAGAAGATTCATTAGTATTTACATATGTCCCAAAGCACAGAATCATAAGAACATAAAAACAAATTGAAAACCTTTCATATGATATGGCAGAAAAAAAGCAGTAACATATAGGAGTTATCTACCTAATTCTGCCATTTAACCATCTGCAGATCATTTTACTTATTTATGACTCCAGAAATATACATGTAAGCTTCAATGCTGGCCTATTTTCCACATTATATCCCTCTTCACTAAGGCTAAGATTCTGATATTTTTTTTTTAAAAGAGGGTCTCTTTTTACTAGCTCATACTATAGCTGAGGTGGTCTCAAATTAAATAACTTGAACCAATAGACTTAGTATTCTGAGGCAGGTGTGCACATTGAACTAACCTGCAAGGTAGTGGGGTTTGCTCCAATACCATCTGTGTAAGTGCAAATGAACCATATGTTCTTTCTCCCTAGATGTAAAAAAAGAGTTAATGACGTCTCCCATTATTCTCATATTGTACAGTGGAGGACAGCACATGGCAGGCTTGATTTACAGTAGCTTAGTAAGAGCATCCTTATAAATAGGGTTATAACTGTAATGTTTATATGCTTAGTGGAGCCACAAATACAATGTGCATTTGAGACAGTTTTATTTACTGAAAAAATTAGGTATTAGGAAGAATTGATTACTTCTATAAGGTAAAAAGGTTTCTAGCCAATTTACTAAAACTTACCTATTCTATTAAAGGTCAAATTGAGAGAAAGGGGAAATGATCTAACAATTAGCCATGGACTCTTGTCTGGCAGACATTATGCCATCCTCAGTATTTCCCTCATCTTATAAATGTGGAATTTGAAGCACAAGGGGTTTGGTCACTTGTCTGAAGTCAGGTAACTGGTGTATTGTACAACAGGAGTTTGCTGGCATGTAAACAGGTTACTGAAGTTTGTGCCCTTTCTTCTTTGAATTACTAAGTCTAAAAGTCATCACCTTAGAATGCACTAAACCATCCCAGTAATTAAGCTGCTTAATGCCAAAAATTCTCTGGAAATTTCCTTTTCAAATTTCCTTTAAAGTAAGTTATTACACATACACCTCACACACCCAGACATGCATGTGCTCCATCAACTTATTCTCCTTGCCATAGTGATATCTCAGATGGTGACTGATTCCTCAATAGTAACTATTTAGTGTCCTTGGTATGACTTAACATGCACTAATGCCAGCCCTGGAATTTGTCTGAATTTGATTTTACTCCAAAGTGGCAAGAAGACAGGATTTAATACTAGGTAGAAACGAAAAAGGAGAACACGTGAGAGAAACGTAAGTGATGTCTATTTAGAAGGGTTTGATGAATGTGCTTTGGTCCTTCATAAGTGAAAACCTTTACCTTGGGATGAACTTAATTTTATGAATATACTGTACCTTTTATCAAGTTAAATATTTTTTAAGAAAGAATCTATCAAAGGGTTAATTTTAAGCAGAATGGAAACACATGCTAAGTATGTTTCAGAAAGAACCGTTTGGTAGCAGTGCAGACAAAGTACTGGGGAGACAAGTTAGGCCATCCATAGTTATCAGACCAGTGAATGAAGATACGTGACAATTTTTGAAGATGGCTGTCATGTTCCTACAATTCTAATAATTTCTTTGTAAATTGAAGGCTTATGACAATCCTCAATACATGGCACTTTGAAACTGCAAATTTTTCATTACATACTAAGTAAAATTAGGTATTTTCAACAAATCAACAGATGCCATTGCTATCTGACTAATATTGTCTTAAAAAGTCCTATAGTTGCCTATGAATCTATGACTCCCATATACTTTATTTACAAAATAAGTAGGGAAAATAACAGTTGAAATAAAAAAAGAAATTTTATTTTAAGGTAATTAATACAAACAGTTTTACCTAAAAGACTGAATAGATAGAAAAGTGAAAAGTTGATTTCTTACCTGTGTTAACAATTCTATTCTTAATAAATGGTCATGGTTATAAATAAAATAAAATATTTCTGAATTATTTTGTAAAGTTCACAGTGATCAAGCCAAGTAAAGACCTTAAGAATTTTTAAGGATGATAAATTAGAGCTTCAAATGGAAATTCAAATATAATAAAACCACATAAAATCATCTTAGGCAATATTGATTTCAAAAAGTTGTTAAAATGCATTTGGCGGGGGGCGGGGGGGAAGGAAAGGAAAAGAATCAGACAATCATGCACCCAACATGGATAACTATCATCTCAGTAATTACAAAATTTGGAAAGCATAGAACTCAAAAACAAAACAAAGAGTCCATGATTGGAATATAGGAGAGTGCCTGAATTTTAGTTTCACAGAATGAAAGAACAAATTAACAACTACTTTAATTCTTAAAAATATCACAAAATAAGAAAGGAATTGAGGCAATTTCTGTATGAAAGAAAATATTTGCTTAAAGTTCACGAAAAATAGCATTTTGCCAAATAAATTTTCTAAAATTGCTGTCAAACTAATATTTTAATAATCAGATAAATATATTTAAAATAAGTATTCCATAAATGTCCATGATTTATTTTTCTTAGTAAACATATATAGGTAATTGATGATTTCAACATCCATTCTCTTTACCATGATTTGAAAATTAAATCCTCTCATATATATAATAAAGCCTTATATAAAATCTGCATTCACTTTCTATGATCTACGAGAATAAAAAACAATAATTCATTAAATTATCCACTTTATGGTATGTTTTGATATCTCCTCTAAGTCATATGAACTTCTTTAATATTTTAAAAAGTTATGTAGTTCTTGCATATTACTTTTATAAAAAGCAAACACCTTAGTGTTAAGAATTCACTCTTCTTTTTGGCTGGCTTCAAATTGGATTTCTAGAGTGATTTGAGGAACACCTTTATTTCTATACTATTTCTTCTTGCCGTACCTTGAATCTATACAGATTGTGTTCATATAGTGCTTCCTTAAAGTCCTTTAAGGAAGCTCTATTGATTTTAATCATGTTGTCCTCCAGCCTTTCTTGTTAGATAAATTTCCATTTTCTTTATATTTTTCTTGCTGCTGCAAATCAATGTATCATTTATTTCATTTTTCATTGGGTTCTAAATAAAAAGAATAGTTGATGTTTATAACATTCTCTTTCAAATCAATATTTTGATCTAAAATTTTAGTCCTATAAATTTGAAAATTGATAGTCGTGAGTATTCAGGATTGAAAGCATTTGTTTATACATTAATCGTTCTTTTAAAACTATGTAATTCTTATATGTATTCTTTCTGTCTCTTGTTTTATAAAATAAAATATCTCTAGTCAGAAAAAGACTAGCCTTTGCAGTGGTAATACTTTATTATACAGACATTTTTAACTACAATATTATATAAAATGAAGTATTTATTTAATATAAACAACAAATATTCTTGAATTTCTTAGTTTGTGTCAAGCACATTTTAAGAGCTTTCTTTGGAATTAATGAATTGCATGGTAGATTTTTTTTGATGATTAACTCTATATATTATGAGAATTAAATATACTTTTTAACAGTTTCAAAATGCTGATAAAAGCATTATTTAATATTTTTATGTATATATTCACAAGTGTGCTCCAACAATAATTTGTTCTTAATGTGTGTTAAAACAGGATTGTATTATTAGAGGCTCCTTAAATTTGAATTGGGCTGTTTCATATATTTTCTTATTATCAATAATAATTGATGAGCAGAATTTTATGAATGTTATGAAATCCAGTTTTTATAATTATTTCTATTTGTGCTCTTTGCCTACAATAACTCATGCGGCTGTTGTGTTTTTGTTTGTTTCTTTCTTTCTTTACATTATACAGTTAGGGGCTGTGAAAACCTGAAAATAAATTTGGGTGTGAGAAACAGTATCAATGATGCTTCATTTTAAAAGATAATTATACAGTTGTTTTACTACTATTTGTTGAGTTCAGGTCCATTCTCCATTGAACCCCCTTGTAATACTTGAAAGTTTTATTTACACACTTCCCTTTCAGTATGGTTTTATTTACTGTCTCTTCCTTCTGTTCATTAATTTAATTTCCTAGCCTAATAGCAAAACTAAGTTATCTAATTTTAGGCCCACACATTTAGACTTTGATTTAATTTGTGTTGAATTTACAGATCATTTTAGCTATAAAGTACATTTAAATTATAATTTTTTGCATTCATTAGTATGTTTTGTCTTATATATTATATTTACTCGGATTATGAATATCCACTATTAAATTTATTTCCATTTATTTTGTGATCCAAGTTTTATATAGCTCATTTTCAGTGTATGATATAATTTTGTGTAAGGTCTTTGTATCCTTCAGTATTGCTGAAGTACCTTTCATTTCTTTTCCTGTGTACTTCTTGGGGTTTTCTATAGACACATGATAATTTTTATGTCACAAGATAACTAGGACATTTTTTACTTGTTGCTCAAATCTTTAAACTTTGTGTGTGTGTGTGTGTGTGTGTGTGTGTGTGTGCGCCCTATTATCCTGAGTACAATAAGAAACAGTGTTCACAGAAGGAGCTGGGGCATGTATAGTGGTTATGTGGCCAACCAGGAAGAAACATTGAATATTTCATCATTTGGAACACTGTTAACTTTAGGTTGGTACAGTTGCAGTTTTACATTCCTTTAAACAGTGTTTGTTGGTTTCCCACCCATTTTACCATTTTCACTTTTCTGAAAAATTTCATAATGCACAGATATTGAATTTTGCCTACTATTTTTTCTATACCTATTTAAAATATTATATTTTCCTTTAATCTATATATGTCGTTAATTATTACAAGGATGGTGATAAAAACTTTCATTTTTCTGGGGAAAAACTAATTTAACCATAGTGTCGTCTTCATCTATTGTTGGAGCCAGTTTCTTAAAGTTTTATTCAGGATTTTTGCATCAATGTTCATGAACCATATCAACCTGCTATCTTCTGTTCTTATAACACCCTTTTTGGCTTTTGAATCAAAGCCACCACAGCCTCTGTAAGCAACATAATCCCTCCTCTTCCATTTTATGGGAGTTGGGATAGTATTGATAGAATTTCTTCCAAATCTTTTAATACATTAGATTTTTGTTTACGTAATGGACTTTTCATGAATTTATATTCAGGAGATCACAGGATTTTATATTCTATTTGTTGTGTCAATTTTCTTAGAAGTTGGGTTAATGCTTCATTAAAATTATAAAATTTATAGATAAATTTTCATTGTGTTTCCATTTAATATCTTGTGACTTTAATAGTAACATTCCTTCTTGCATCTCTGATATCAGTAATTTATGGTTTTGTTTTTATCTCATTACTTTTTAATTATTTTCCCTTTATTTGGATTTGTTTGGTCAAGTGCTTTAGTTCATTCATATTTTCTAGCACTAAATTTCAATCTTGTTGATTTTTCTACCTACCCCGTTCTATTTCATAAATTGCTACTTTTTGTATACTGTATCTTTTATTTTACTTAATTTGTATTTAATTTTGATCTCTTTTCCTAGATTATAAAATGATTATATAGACCACTCACTTTATGCCTTTGTTCTTTTTTGATATTATTAAAGGTTAAAAATTTGCCAGTAAGGATTGTGTTAGCTTCATCCTACAATTTTTATGTTTCCCTCTGTTCAAAATATTTTATAATTATATTTGTGATTTCTTATTTAATTTTATGCTATTTATAAACCAAATGCATTTTTTTCTTTTTCTCATATCCTGTTTACTCCTTTATTCTATTACATTTAATTTCTTTTCATACATTGATAATTTGCCACAGGTTATATCTTAATATATTTCTATTTAAGTGCAATTTAAGTCCTTTGTAATTTTAGTCCTTTGATATTTACTCCAACTATCAGTGGAGCAGCTCCACTCTATAATTGTGCAATCTCCATGTGCACTTGCAGACAATGAGATGTTAGGTGTCTTATTTATAAACATCAATGTGGGCCAGATGGCTGTTTGTTGTTCAGATCTTTACTATGCTTACCTAATTCCCTAGCTTGGCTATCAGCTACTGAGGGGCGAATGGTAAAGTTTTATTGTGACTATGAATTTTCTATTTATACTTACTTTTGTGCTGACCAATTTGGAGAAAATTTGTTACTGAGGGAAATATTTTTAAATATGAATCTTCTTTTATAATTTAACACTGATTATTATGAAATACCCTTTTAGGTCTTACATACTTTTCAAGTTGGAATTTATTATTCTGCTGCTGATATGACCGTACCAGCATTCTTATGATAGTTTTTGCCATGATAGTCCTTTTTAAATTTTTTTGTTTGTTTCAAGTATGTTTGTGGTTTAAACGTGTAGAATGTGTCTTTTATTTATAATTCATATACATATATAAACATGTATCATGTGTATGTGTGTATATATATATTTCTGACTTTCCATCAAGCTGACAATTTCTGTCTTTTAATTTGGGCTTTTAATCTGTTTTATTTAATGTAATTACAGGTTTGGATTTAAATTTCATGAATTATAGTTTACTTTCTATTTTTGCCATGCTTTATTTCTCTATCCTTCCTTTTTTACCTTTTCTACGTAATGGTTAATGAAGTATTTTCTTTAGAATTCCACTTATTTCCTCTACTGACTCATTTTCTGTGTCTTTAAAATTTTTCTCCACATACTGTAGTATGAAGCTTAACTGATCAATCTACAAAATGTTCTACTATGTAAAAATATTATGAAAGTATAATTTCCTTTCATACCCTTCTACTTTTTGTTATAATAAGTATTATTTATTAAAATATTTTTTTCTCTTTATATGACTTTTTGTTTTGTTTTATTTCTGGGGATTGAACCAAGGACCTCACACATGCCAGGCAAGTGCTCTTCCAAATCCCCATCCCCAACCTCTGTTTGGCATTTCTTCTCAAGAAGCTGGAGATATTTCAACTTACCATAAAATATAATAGGTTCATAATGTTATTTTATTTTTTTCCCAATAGTTTAGTAGTTTAAAATGTCTTTTCCATATTCAGTTCAATTCTTGTTGATGAGAAACCTCCTATCATTCTTGCTTTTTTCCCCCTCTTGTTATGTGATTTTCCTCTCCAGATACTTTAATGTTTTCTTTTACAGTTTTTCCCCAAAAAACTGAATATGATATACCTTAGTGTGACTTTCTTTGCAATATTTCTGCTTGAGTTTAAAAATACTGTAGATGGATTGGTGTATAATCTGTGTTAGAATCTTCTCAACTATAAGCTCATCAAATATTTTTCATGCTGTTTCTCCTCCTTTTCCTTCTGGAAATCCAATAACATATGTATAACACCATTTGTTACTGTTGCTCAAATCATGGACATTGATCTCATTTTTATTTCATTTGCTCTTCTTCTTACTTTCCGTTTTAGTAATTCCTGTTGACTAGCTTCCAAACTTACAGAATCTATTCTTCTGTTGTATTCAGTTAGTTGACAAGTTTGTCCAAAGAATTTCTTTTTCTGATATTACGTATTTTTTTCTATCATGTCCATTTGTCCTGTTTTGGATTTTATGTTTTTACTGAAATTTCTCATATGTTTATCATACACTGTTCATCTTTTTCACTCTTTCAAATAGTTAATTAAAGTTCTCTGAAAATTCCTATATCATACTTACCCCTGTTGCTTCTTTTGTTGAAATGTTGAGTTTTGGTTTCATACTTTCATTAAGCCATCTTGTAATTCATTTTTTTTATATATTTTTTTTTATTTTTTCATCTTCCATACATTTGATTTAAATGAGTTATGCATTTCCATTTTTACCCCAAATACAGATTGCAGAATCATATCAGTTACACATTCACAATGCTTACATAATACCATATTAGTGACTGTTGTATTCTGCTGACTTTCCTATCCCCTACTATCCCCCCTCCCCTCCCCTCTCATCTTTCCTCTCTATCTCATCTGTTGTTGTTCCATTCTCTCCCTTCCCCCCCTTTCCCCTCACAACCTTGTATATGTGATTTCGTATAAAAATGAGGGTGTCCTTCCGTTTCCATGCACTTTCCCTTCTCTCTCCCTTTCCCTCCTATCACTCGTCTCAGTTTAATGTTAATATTTTCCTCATGCTCTTTTCCTCTGTTCAGTTCTTAGTTGCTCTCCTTAAATCAAAGAAGACATTTGGCATTTGTTTTTTAAGGATTGGCTAGCTTCACTTAGTATAATCTGCTCTAATGCCATCCACTTCCCTGAAAATTCAATGATTTTGTCATTTTTTATTGCTGCATAATACTCCATTGTGTATAGATGCCACATTTTTTTATCCATTCATCTATTGAAGGGCATCTGGGTTGGTTCCACAGTCTGGCTATTGTGAATTGTGCTGCTATGAACATGGATGTGGCAGTATCCCTATAGCATGCTCTTTTAAGGTCCTCAGGGAATAGTCCGAGGAGGGTGATAGCTGGGTCAAATGGTGGTTCCATTCCCAGCTTTCCCAGGAATCTCCATACTGCTTTCCATATTGGCTGCACCCTTTTGCAGTCCCACCAGCAATGTACAAGTGTACCCTTTTCCCCACATCCTCGCCAGCACTTATTGTTGTTTGACTTCCTAATGGCTGCCAATCTTACTGGAGTGAGATGGTATCTTAGGGTGGTTTTGATTTGCATTTCTCTGACTGCTAGAGAAGGTGAGCATTTTTTCATGTACTTATTAATTGACTGTATGTCTTCTTCTGAGAAGTGTCTGTTCAGGTCCTTGGCCCATTTGTTGATTGGGTTATTTGTTATCTTATTGTTTAATTTTTTGAGTTCTTTGTATATTCTGGAAATTAGGGCTCTATCTGAAGTGTGAGGAATAAAGATTTGTTCCCAGGATGTAGGCTCCCTATTTACTTCTTTTATTGTTTCTCTTGCTGAGAAAAAACTTTTTAGTTTAAGTAAGTCCCATTTGTTTATTCTTGTTATTAACTCTTGGGCTATGGGCGTCCTATTAAGGAATTTGGATCCTGACCCCACAATATGTAGATCGGAGCCAACTTTTTCTTCTATCAGATGCAGGGTCTCTGCTTTGATATCAAGCTCCTTGATCCATTTTGAGTTAACTTTTGTGCATGGGGAGAGAAAGGGATTCAGTTTCATTTTGTTGCATATGGATTTCCAATTTTCCCAGCACCATTTGTTGAAGATGCTATCCTTCCTCCATTGCATGTTTTTAGCCCCTTTATCAAATATAAGAAATTTGTAATTTTGTGGATTGGTTTCTGTGTCCTCTATTCTGTACCATTGATCCACCTGCCTGTTTTGGTACCAGTACCATGCTGTTTTTGTTACTATTGCTTTGTAGTACAGTTTGAACTCTGGTATCGCTATACCTCCAGATTCGCACTTCCTGCTTAGTATTGTTTTTGCTATTCTGGGTCTTTTGTTATTCCATATGAATTTCATGATTGCTTTATCTATTTCTACAAGAAATGCCATTGGGATTTTGATTGGCATCGCATTAAACCTGTAGAGAAGTTTGGGTAATATCGCCATTTTGATAATGTTAGTTCTGCCTATCCATGAACAGGGTACATTTTTCCATCTTCTAAGATCTTCTTCTATCTCTCTCTTTAGGGTTCTGTAGTTTTCATTGTATAAATCTTTCACCTCTTTTGTTAGGTTTATTCCCAAGTATCTTATTTTCTTTGAGGATATTGTGAATGGGGTGGTTTTCCTCATTTCCATTTCAGAAGTTTTGTTGCTGATATACAGGAATGCCTTTGATTTATGCTTGTTGATTTTATATCCTGCCACTTTGCTGAATTCATTTATTAACTCTAGCAGTTTCTTTGTAGACCCTTTTGGGTCTGTTAAGTATATTATCATGTCATCCGCAAATAGCGATAATTTAAGTTCTTCTTTTCCTATTTTTATGCCTTTAATTTCTTTTGTCTGTCTAATTGCTCTGGCTAGTATTTCAAGAACTAAGTTGAATAGAAGTGGTGAAAGAGGGCATCCCTGTCTAGTTCCAGATTTTAGAGGGAATGCCTTCAGTTCAATGATAAAAGAAGGAAGGAAAAATCCTGCATCACCTGGAAAATGAACAATATGTTACTGAATGACCAATGGGTTACAGAAGATATAAAGGAGGAAATCAAAAAATTCCTAGAGATAAACGACAATACAGACACAACATACCGGAATCTATGGGACACAATGAAAGCAGTTTTAAGAGGGAAATTCATTTCCTGGAGTTCATTCCTCAAAAAAAGAAAAAACCAACAAATAAATGAACTCACACTACATCTTAAAACCTTAGAAAAGGAAGAGCAAAACAACAGCAAATATAGCAGAAGACAAGAAATAATTAAAATCAGAGCGGAAATCAACGAAATTGAAACAAAAAAAAAACATTGAAAAAATTGATAAAACTAAAAGTTAGTTCTTTGAAAAAATAAATAAGATCGACAGACCCTTAGCCATGCTAACGAAGAGAAGAAGAGAGAGAACGCAAATTACTAACATACGGGATGAAAAAGGCAATATCACAACAGACACTACAGAAATACAGAAGATAATTAAAAAGTATTTTGAAACTCTATATTCCAATAAAATAGAAGATAGTGAAGATATCGATAAATTTCTTAAGTCATATGATCTGCCCAGATTGAGTCAGGAAGACACACACGATTTAAACAGACCAATAACAAAAGAAGAAATTGAAGAGGCCATCAAAAGACTACCAACTAAGAAAAGCCCAGGACCGGATGGGTATACAGCAGAATTTTACAAAACCTTCAAAGAAGAATTAATACCAATACTTTTCAAGCTATTTAAAGAAATAGAAAAAGAAGGAGCTCTTCCAAATTCATTCTACGAGGCCAACATAACCCTGATCCCAAAAACAGACAAAGACACTTCAAAGAAAGAAAACTATAGACCAATATCTCTAATGAACTTAGATGCAAAAATTCTCAATAAAATCCTGGCGAATCGAATGCAAAAGCATATCAAAAAAATTGTGCACCATGATCAAGTAGGATTCATCCCTGGGATGCAAGGCTGGTTCAATATACGGAAATCAATAAATGTTATTCACCACATCAATAGACTTAAAGATAAGAACCATATGATCATCTCGATAGATGCAGAAAAAGCATTTGACAAAGTACAGCATCCCTTTATGTTCAAAACACTAGAAAAACTAGGGATAACAGGAACTTACCTCAACATTGTAAAAGCTATCTATGCTAAGCCTCAGGCTAACATCTTGTAATTCTTGATCAGCCATTTGCAAAACAAGAAAAATTTGAAACAATGCCGTATGGAAATTTTCTAGGCCTTTCTTTCTTCAGGCCTCTAGTGTGGGGATTTGAGTCCACGTAGTCCATGACTGAGTGGGACCAAGTTTCCTTGTTGCTTTAGGCACACTTTAGTTGAGAGGTCCTTCTTCATTGAGCCTAGTGTTAGAACATTCCCTTCATCAGACCTTGGGTTTGGTGCCACAAGGCTGTGTTTGGGGCCTCGTGCATTTCAGAAAGCCCAATGGTTCTGCTCGTATGTGTGTCTCTTGGAATGTTTGCATTCCTCAAAGCAATAAGTGACCACCCCAAACTCAATGTAAGACGTGAGATTTTGGTGGACTTCCCCAGTTCCTCTTTCCTGTCCTCCGATTTTCCTTGAGGTAGGCCTGCCTGAGTTCTCCTACTCTTCCCCAGTGTTTCTCACTTACACTCACTAAAGGACCATGGGAAAGAATTGAATCATGAACGTGGGTGAGTACCCTGTCTGTGTGCCCTGTCCATGTGGGCTGCCAGGTGTACTAGAGGGTCTGATTCCACACAGTCTGGCATGTAAACTGCATCATAAGTGCATCTGGCTTTGTTTAATTCACATCTATTATATTACATGGTTTACTTATCATATTTATTTAGCATCCATTCACTTCCAAGAATTTTTCTAAGTATTATTTCTCTTCTTGAACCCTAGCCTTATTTTTATAATTTGTGTTTATGATTTGCATTTTTCTAACCACATCAAAGAATCTGAAGTATCTACAAGCCATCCTGATTTCCACTCTCACTCTACACTCTACCATTTATTGTTGGTTATATTTGAATTATCTTGCAGTCCAAAATCACATATTCTCAATTACATATAGGTGTTGATATTTAAACCAATTTTGTGAATACTCTTGAAGTCCTCACGTATGAATTTCATGTGAGCTGTGTATAAAAATAGGATTGAAATTATAATGCATTGGTACTTTGACAGCATTTCTTGTCTCCCCTGCATTCAGTATAGAAAATAAAAAGACTATTATGTATCTGGTTATTTTTCCCTTATATGTACTAAAAATTCATATGCAGCAGGGTTCTTGAATTAATAGTATTAGTTACTTCCTTTGATTGTTTTGAAGATTACATTATGCAGATAAAAGAGATACTTAGGCCTTTAAATATAAAAATTCTTAATAACTATGTCCTCTTATTGTTCTTTCTCTGTAAAGTTTTTAACACATTTTGAACTTCAAAAATTCTGAATAGCAGCATGATTTGTCTGTGTGTGATTGCTATTCTTATCAAGTACTCCATAGCCCTAATGGTGCAAATAAATATATAACGAAACTAACACATGCAATATTGCTTTGGTAATCAAATCACAGAAGTGACACTGATATCAGAGTCTGAGAATACCAAGTTTTGTCACTATATTTGTGTGGTGACCTATTAGTGTAACTGTCAACATTGATAACTTGAGTACAAACTTCATGTTGGATAAGCCTGTGGCTTAGGGACATGAAATTAGAAAATTCTTAGTTGTGTGTGGTGTTGGTTTCTTAATTCAATAGGAGGTAAAACTGAGAAAAAGTAAACTTTTTGAAATGAAAGGTAAAGGCCAAAGAGAGAGTACAGAGATGTGGACCCTTGTAAAAGTGGAACCCGACTCAATCTTAAGAGTGAAATGAAAAAGACTAAAAAAAGCAAAACAGCTTTGGACAACATGGTCCATTAAGAATTCTCACTTAGATAGAGAATCTGTACCCTTGGCAAAGAGCAGACAAATGGTGTATCCTTCTCACCAAATAGTGCTAAAAGGTTTCAAAGTGGTCACCATTCGGGTTATAAGAGTGAAAGCGTGTATGTGAATAGCAGAGGAAATTGACCGTGCTTGAGAATTACAGAGTGACTTTACCTGGAATCACTGGCAGAGGGAAGCGACTGCAGCAAATAGATAAGAAGAACTATAAGTGTAGGATGTTATTCCCATAGAATCCACAAGCCTTGCCCCGAACCCAGAATCAGGAAGGATATCCCTATTCTGCAAGAGGACATGTTCCCAGTGTTCATTTCAGGTGTGCTCTAGGAAGACATGGACAAGGACGCATGTTCCACAGTGTGGAAACAGAGGACAGGTTGTAGCGGAAGGTGAGGGACTTCCTTAGAGCAGATTCAGGGAAATGCAGGGAGCTTCCCTCAGTGGAAAGACAGGAGGTCCCCTCATATGAATTTAATATGGAGCAAAAACTCTTGGTATTACCCATTGTCACCTACAGTTTTATTTCAATTTGGGTGGTGGGGGCAATTCATCTACAACTGAGAAAGAAGCTTACGTATCGCTGGATGTCCTGGGTATTGGTTTGGACATAGATGAGAGTTTAATTTGTCTGCAAGAGGAATAAAAATGACATGGAAGAGAAGGCAAACAATAGATTCTCCATGTTTATAGAAAAAAAATTGCTGGATTCCCTGATACACCCATGCGGCCCTGTGCATTATGGGGTTTCATAGATAACGGTGCCTCCTATCAACCTTTTGCTTCACGTGTGCTTAGTTTTCCAGATTGTGTTAGGGAATTTTTCAACAGGATATAACTTTTTCTAGGACTTCAAAAGGTTTGTGAACATTCAATTACAAGGAATAAGTTTAATTGTAAGAAAGACTTGGGAAAAGGTTATACTTGTAACAACTTATATACTTGTAATAACAGGACTTTTTAAAATCACTATTCTTGGTGGCAACTGGCTCTCTCAACCCAGAACCTCTCTAGTTTTTTAGCTATTCTGGTCTTTGTCAGCTTCCCCCTCTAGGATGACCATGAGAACTTAGATCCTGGGGCTTTTAGTACACTGCCCTCTATATTACAGATCTACAGTCAAGTTTAACTTTGCTTCTTCTCCTTCCATTTAATGACATTAAAATGTCTGTGATAAATGTCCAAGATCTTAATTGAAAACTAAAATTAAAGTTCCTGATTTGTAATAGAGGGTTTATGTTTTGGTCAGCTTTTTTGCTGCTGTGACAAAAAAGACCTGACAAGAACAATTAGAGGAGGAACAGTTTATTTGGGGGCTCAGAGCTTCCGGGGTCTCAGTCCATAAAGGGCCAACTCCATTCCTCTGGGCCTGAGATGATGCAGAACATAATGGCAGAAGTGCATGGGGGAGGAAAGAGCTGGGGACATGAAACCAGGGAGCAGAGAGACAAATATATAACCCAAAGGCACGTCCCCTAGGGCCTCCCCTCCTCCAACCACATCTACCTGCCTATAGTTACCACCCAGTTACTAATCCCTATTAGAGGATTAATACATAATCCAATATCTCACCTATAAACTTTCCTGCATTGTCTCACACATGAGCTTTTTGGGGATACCTAATATCTAAACCACGGCAGTTTATGAACACCACCACCACAAAAATAGTCATTAGTTTACATCATGAAAGGGTCCTTTTTTTTTTTTTTTTCCTTCAGATGAACAGTCTTCCTGCCCATTCCACACAGTCTTAAAGCCATTACACTTCCCCTCCCATATGCTAGCCTGTGGTTTGGCACAAGGCCATAAAGAGTAAAATAGGAACACATCTGATAAGGAGGATCCTGGTGGTGATGGTTCCACTCCGTGTATCCATACAGACAATGGAATGCTGGGGAGAGCATCTTCCGCTGCAGTTATTTCAATTGAATAAGCATAATTTTAACATGAATTCATTTAAAAAAATGTAGTTTGGTTCTGGGAAACCGAGTGTTAGAAATATGATGAGCATATTGGAGTGAGTTCAAAACGGAACATCAGGAGTAATTAAGGGAATGGAGAGACTGATTTATGAGAAAAGATTAAAAGAGCCCAATCTGTTTAGCTTGGCTAACAGACAACTAAGTAGGGGATATGGTAATTGTTTACAAGTACTTACAGGATGTAAATATCAAGGCTGGAGCAGAAATGCTGAGGCTGAGATCAGAGAGCCTGAATCACTCCAAGTTAATAAAGAGAAAATTTAGGTTGACTGCCATCCAAAATTTGGTGATAGTTAAGGTCTTTCAGCAGAATTGTCTTTTAGGCAAAATGGAAAAAAAAAAAAAACCTCTCTGAGTTATTTAAATATAGAATCTATAGCTCCTTCACATTTATCATCGACATTATTTGAGAAGTATTTAAATTGCATCATTGTATGTGCTGAAATGGCTTTCGGCACTGTTCAAATGAACCACAGTATTCCTGAAAGGCACTGCGTGAAAATAATATTCTGATGAAGACAGAAGAACAAAAGATATATAGAGACATATTATTTCCTAAAAAAGAAGCAAAGTATCTTTATTATTTTTAAAACCGTTCTTTAAAACAAATAATTAGGCATCAAGCTAGCAACTAAAATAATTTTTGCAGATTAATATATAGCAATTAAAACACTAGTCATTACTGTACCAATGCTTCTTCAGATTAATAGAAATAAGAAATTCACAGTAATTTATTATATGCATTCAAGGTTTGCTTTATCAAAATAATTTTATTAAGTTTTATGATGCTAGAATAATTTTTAAAATAAATGGGATTATATGGAATTTTAAAAATAGAGATAATCATTCTAAACCCAAATAATTTATTAGGAATATGCTAATCCTATTTTATATACCCACATACCTAATATATACCTGAATTGAAGACATATGTATACATACACATAATTTTGCATATACATATGATTAATTAATTCATGAATTTTACTTTTTCTACCATACATACATAACAATTTTATTTTTGATATTGACTGTTAAATGAATGATCACAATGTGCTCCTTAAAAACTTACCTTCACCTCTACCCAGAATCTTTAATCTGAAATAAATAATCAATTATACATATACCCATTGCCTAAGGTTCTTATACCTCTGAATAACTACATGTTTGTCATCTATTAACTACTTAGTATTATTAAGATAATTAAATCATACATATGTAGAATACACACATATACCAACATACATACATACACATACAATCACATACACACTATATATATAGTATACAGAGAGTATGTATATATATATATATATATATATGTATATATATATATTTCTTATTCCTTCTCTGTGTCTTTCTTTCTCTTACACATATACACACTAGTTTTTATCATGACTACCTAATACCTTCTTCTCCTTAATTAAATATTTATGACTTTTCAAAATATTCATAAAAAACAGAAGTATATTTGTGCATATGATTTATAAAATGATTTAAAATAAATGAAGTGGTTTATGTAATGAACAAAACATTCCTTTAGGAAATTTGTACATAGATAAAAAAGAATCATTTCAATTTCATATAAAATAAATGACAATTTTTGTCCTGAGTTGTTATATTACCATAGAAAATATATTATTTATATTTTTGAATACTCATAATGTACATAGGAAACATTTACAAATTTATCCAATTCAAAAATATACAGTATTTTCTTGTAGATGAAAATTTAAATTAAACTGAATAATGAAGAAGAATATAGGTAATGCTAAACTAAAGACTTCAGGCTATATTTGGTATATTAGAATTACGTTAGAATTAAGAAAGGACAAGAGCTGGGAGAATGTCTAAATGTGAATAAAGACCTGTAGGAATTTATTTTCCTCATCAACTGTGGCAATTTCACTAATTTGGATGCATTAAAATGGATATTTAACATATTCATAATATCACTAGACCATCTGATCTCACTTCACACAGGTCCTTGGGCACCTCTTCCTAGAGTATTTTATAAAAATTACTTTGATGTTATTAAGGATGCACTGTCAAAGTATCACCCTTCCTTTATTCAAGCTAATACTGTCATAATTTCTAATCAAAACCTGACTTATGTCAGATCATGTGTACAGCAGCATGCTCTCTCAAAGATTTTCCAGAATCCATCTGGATCAATTCGTCTTCATGGTTGGAAAACAAAGAATGCTATTTTTACTCCAGGGGATGAAGACAAACACTGATCTCAGCAAAATTATTCTGGGACTAAAGTGGAATTACTGCCTAACTTCTATCAATTACTACCAAGAATCTAAAAATGAATTAAAAATAAAATATTAATCCTAGGAACAAAGCTTACCCCTGAATATTGGATGACGTCTGTTATTATGACATTGAAGGCAAAAGCCTGAGGACTGTATACTGATCCTAGGTCTGTACAATAGGTCATGGTGCAAGGGACATGACTGGATGAGAATCACTCTAGAGCTCAGTCTGTGTTGCCTGGACCCTGAGCCCACAGGAACAGGAGCCTTCCCCCTCCTCCCAGCATGGGCTCAGCACCAAAGCCAACTTTCTGAAGAAGGCGGTGGCCTTAGTCTTTTGCCTGGGGGACTGTAGAATTCTCAAGCGCTCTGTTTCCTATGTGCCGGAACCCTGTTTTCTGAAATGATACTTGGAAACAGCTGCCATGCCAAACCAGACTGTCATGCGGACAAGTGGTCCTTTCAGATGCCGATTGGTCAGTTTGGGGAACAGCATGGAATGACATGTACCATGTACGGCAGACATGGGCTGGCCATGCCTCTCCATCAGTGAGAGATGAGGGGGAATGAAGATTGTCTGCTTCATTGTTACTAGCGTTCCTAATCAAGCTTAATTTTTAATTGATACTACGCAACCCTGTAAAATTTATCCCAAGCCTAGTGGCTAATGGCCACAAAAAGACTAATTTCAAAGACAAAACTGAAACTCTCAGGAGATATGTGTGTAACCTATAAAACAAGAATTATCTAAAACAACATTTTGGAAGTTAAACACAAACCTGAGATTCAGAGAAGTGAGAATTCTGTCAAAAACTACCTAGTTACTATTCGTGATTTAACAACAACAACAACAAAAAAATCTTCTTCATATTACCTTCCAGGTTAGAGGGATATCTACTATTTTTCAAGAAGCAGAATGTTTCTCAGAGTATACTCTGCAGGTGCAACTTACTCTTGTGTTCTGCCAGGCCAGAATTAGGTCATGCTGCCAAACCTATCTACAAAAACAGTCTGAGGAATACATATACATAATTTTCTTTTCTCAATTGTGAAAAGAATAAGTGATAAAGGACACAGACATTACTGATTCTTTAGCCTGTCCTCTGTGTTCACTTCCACACTGTATTTTAACTAAATTTCTGGAGGGAATAAAGATAAATTTGCATGTTTATTTTGCCATTTTGAACATTTGTCATGGATCTGAATACACTTATTGAGATTTCTTATCCATGCCTTATATAGTTGGCTTCTGATATCACAAATGGTATTCCAGAAGAACTCAAAGTTATACATTTATCACTATAAAGAAAACATTCATCTGCCAATTAATATTGTGAAAAGTCGAGGACATTTCTTAGAGTGTCCTTATTTCTTCACAGATATAGATGTTCTAGAATCCCTTCAGTTTCCCCCAGTCTGGAACAATGCATTAGATACGTTAGGTCACTTGAGGTTTGAACCAGAATTATCCATTCAGTGCCTTCAAGCCTAGTGTCTCTCTGGCATCTATGCTTTGCTTGGGTCACAGAAACAGTGAGACTCCTGGGCTTTGCAGGCTCAGGTCCATCCTCACCTGGTACACCAGGAAGTCATCCTGTCTGGGTTCCTGCAATCATAAAGCTGCTGCCACGTAGTTGAGAGTGTGTTATTGCAATCTGCATGGAACCTGCTGGCTTCAAATGTAGTCCATGCAAATCTGTCCCATCAGGCCAACTCCACTATAAGTATGTGAATTCTTAAAGCTAGAAAACGTGAATCGTTTCTTCTATTTCTTCTAGATGTAGGATCACAGATGTTCCTGGGGTCATTGCAACATACTTCTTTAGAGGAAGGGCATGTGTACAGACTGTGTCCTCTTGCCTTGAAGTAGTTTCTCCTGCATGTCACCAGTAGACAATCACCAGCCCTCATCATTCCTATCGAAGAGCCAACCTTGGTGATGACTCAGCACTCTGAGCCAAGCACATTCAATATATGCTTTTGGAATTCTTGGAAATTTTAAATTTTGAGAAGTGGTTAACTATTTGTCTATGAAGAAACCACAACTACAATTGTGAAGCAAAACTATTGGGACACAAAAAAAATTATGTAATATAACATTGTAGTTCAACAGTACAGAAAAAAAAAAAAAATATATATATATATATATATATATATATATATATAATCAAATAAATGGAAACAGCATGTAAAAATTAATGGAACACTGCATGTGTCTGATGTTATCTACAGGATTATCCCCACATCTCAGCATGCAGGGAGACAGCTGTGAAAAGACACTGGGATTGGTATTAGATTGGTGTGGTGATCCCACATCGCCACATACGTGTGATACCACGCACCTCACTTCCACTTTCCAAGACTTCAGCAAATGCACACAAGAGACTTGCAAACCAAGTCTCTTACATCTGGAAGGCATTATAAGGCACGCTTCTTACTTACTTCAACCCGACAAGATGATATCCCACCTTCCCACCCTCCATCCCTTAAGAATTGAAGAAAAAAAGTATTTCCCCCCTTTCACCAAAGTCCGAGAAAGAAAGTTGGAGCAGGAAGAAAAAAATAGGAAAGCAAAAATGAGAAAAAGAGAAATTGCACATCTGTGGAAAAAATGAGCCAAAATTCGAGAAAGATAAAACACTATAGGTTATTGTTTCTGTTGTTGAGGGGTGAGAATAAGGTCAAAGACGTGGAAACCTCAGCCAAGGCCTGCTCAGGGATGGATAGGGCAGCCAGATTCCCACATCTTGGCCAAGGCCTCCCCAAGGATGGACAGGGACTGCCAGATCCCCACATCTGGTTAAGCTCAGTGGTTCTGCAGCTGCTGGATGGTGACAAGTTTTCAGGACAACATATAGACACGAGCACGTTGCAGTTGCATCTGAGTAGCCACCCTCAATCATCCCCCAGCTAAGTGGGCTATGTTGATATCAACAGTGGTAGAGCCTGCACTGACCCCACAGGAGCCCCCAGGAGCCCTCAGGGAAACACACAAGCTGATGAATTGCTTCCTGGGCTCAAAAGGCGCAGAGTCTCCGGTGTGCCAGGACCGACCTCCTGTACATCAGAAGGAGGGAAGCTGACAATGGGAAGACACCACGGTCTCACAGGTCTGTCCATCAGGACACGTGAAACAAGTTTTGACAACATCTTGGCCAAGGCCTCCCCAAGGATGGACAGGGAGGTAATTAAGTGGACATACTGTCACACACACTCAATACATCTTGAGATCTAGCAATTAAAACACAGCGCTCTCATCACCTGGGAGTCAAAGGCCATGTGAGTGGTTGTACCGAGTCTTTGAGGAACGTTGGACTTTAGAAGGAAAAAAGTCCTGTTGACAGGTCGCGAGAAAGTATCAGTGAGTTCTTCAAAGGGTTATGCAGTGGAAAATACAGGCTGCACACGGGCAGTGTGTTGAGTGTTGGCAAAACAGATTGAGCAGCCCTGTCGCCGTCTACACAGAGATCGCGATCCACTCCAGGTAAGAAAAGTCGTTTTGGGTGCTGACGTGTAACAGTATCTGGCATTGCTTTGTTTTCCTTCGTTTTCAGAGCCTGCTGGAGCTCTTTTTGAAAACCAAACATATTTTGAGCCACGAGGTTCTGGGGGGATTGCTACAGCTCAGGGTGGCCCTGCCAGAACTTCCTCTAGCAAGACCCACCTTCCGGGTGGAAGGACTTAGTCTGTGGCAGGGCCTGGGTCAGAACCAAGGAGGCGCCGGGGCTCTTTGCAGAGGACTCTGAGACTTAATCTTACTTTTTCTTCTCTGGAAGCTTTGGAAGGAGAGCTCTCTCTCTCTCTCATTGGACGTTATGACGTGAGGACCTGATATCAAAGAAGTCCACAGCCGTGTTGCTGCTGTGAGATCAACCTGAGCAGAACACTGAGCCTGAGATGGCACAGAGAGGGGGCTTGAAGCCAAGTGATGGGATCTGAGGTTCCGAAGCAAGCCACATGTAGAGCTAAATGTTTTTATGAACTCTTCAAGTAAGACAGCAAATAAATTTCTTTTTTTTTCTTTATTATTAGTTTTTTTTTTTTTTTTTCTAGTCAGCATTACATGTACGTACTCCCCGTTGTCTGCAAGAGTGGCCACGGAACAGTAAGAACATGCTCAGGACAGCTGAGTTCTGCTGCCCACCACCTCCTTCACTTGCTGAGATGTCTGAAAGTATTTTAACCTTTCTTAGTGTAGCTTTCCTTCCTCTTTTTTTTTTAACATTTCCTTTTTTTCCCCATAATTGTTTCAATGGAATTATAGAGGGCTAGGGAATACGATTTAAGTATAAAACAAAAGGCACTTTTTTTTTTTTTAAGTGAGAGAGAGAGAGAGAATTTTTTTAATATTTATTTTTTAGTTATCAGCAGACACAACATCTTCATTTGAATGTGGTGCTGAGGATCGAACCCGGGCCGCACGCATGCCAGGCGAGCGTGCTACCGCTTGAGCCACATCCCCAGCCCCACACTTTTTTATTTTATTTTTTTGTATCTTGAAGGGTTTACAGAAGAATAGGAGTGACATTCCTATAAACACTTTAGTCCCTTGATGTCATTAGTATTACAGAAACTTCAGTAAAGTGCCCCCCACAGCTGGCAGGCCCAGAATCTCTCAGTACTGACTGTCCCTGCCAGTTCACGCCATCCACTGTGCATCCGCTCTCTGTCTTCTTCTTCAGTCCTTCAACTCCTGTAGTTCAGAACTCAGCAGATCCTCATATTCTAGCTGACAGCCTTCAATTTCCTTCATCCCACCCAAAATCTTGTTAAGAAACGTTCCCATCAGAACCTAAGCCTGAACATTTGCCAGGAAGGAGAAGGAGGAAAGTCACATAACTGACTTTGCATTTTTTTATATCCATAGTCATTAGTTGTAAAGAAAATGCATGTACAGAGCTGCTTGGAAAAATTGGCCTCCCAAACAGGCAAAGGCCACATGTAAAGATGAGAAGACAGAGAAAAACTGATGCAAGAGGACTGTGGAAAAGAAAGACTCCTAACTGGGTCAAGTGCTTGCTTGCTCTGTTAAAACAGGAAACTATGCAGAACTAAAGTAGCTTCATGATCCAAAGCAAGGCTTGCCTGTTCAAGTCGGGACTTTTACCTGTTGCTCACACAATAATTTTTAAATTAAAGATGAATTCAAAGATTAAATAAGATCCCTCTTTTGTGGCAATGTGATGAAATACACCAATTGAAATACTTGTACCTACCAACAAGGGAGATTGGTTGAGAATATCAAGCATGCTAAAAGATGACAGAAAGAACCAAGTGTCAGTAAAGCAAAATAAACTAACCGTGAACTGAAAGGCACTGTGTGTGAGTGATGGTGTAGTCACCCTGGCTCGTGAAAGTTGTGTGCACATTCACATACCTGTGGGGTGCTAGTAACGTCGACCCAGTGATCTAAGTGCAGGGTTTAGTAGAAACAATAGACACAAGTTAAGATCTTGAGCTTATATGAAATGGGGATTTGAAAGAAAACCTCCAAAAAAGTCTTGGATCTTAAATATTGCACTTCTATAGAATGTTGGAGCCAGAAAAAAAAAATCTTCCAAGTAAGGAAAGGAACAAAGAAACTAATTTTTACTGAAGTCCAATTGGAAGGGAAAAAAAATCTCAGAGAAAATTTTATATTTGGGTTCCTGAACTCTTTCTATTTTGAAGTTCATATTTTTGCCACCTGAATTCTTCAAGGACCCCATAGTAAGGATTGCCACCTAGAAGTTAGCAAAGCCACTCTGGAGTGAGAGAAGCACACTCAATTCAGATAAAGAAAAAAAAAAATATATATATATATATATATTTTTTATATATATAATATATATTATATATATATATATTATATATATATATATATCCTGATGTACAGGAACTCACACAAACAGAAATCCACCCTGAGCAAAAGTTAACAAATACAACCGACATCAGGATGAGGACTGTGTTTGATGGTAGAAAATTTGAAAGGAATGACGAAATAAGTATGTTGAAAATAATTATGAATGTAAGAAAATTGATCAAATATATGATCAGAAAAGACAATAAAAAGAGAGAGCAGGGATATACACAAAAAAATCTATAGAAATAAAAAAACCGTGAGTGCCTTAGAAAATGTCATATGAAAATAATGTAAATAGTCAATGACATCAGAGATAATTCTTTAAAAATAATAAGAAAGAGGAGGTTGAAAAAGTGTTCAACAAGGTTTGTCATTAGGGAAGTATCAAGTAGAATAGAAGATTCCAGTAGGTGCCTCCCCAGAGCGGAAGGGCAGTTTGACATCTCTGGTCATCACAGCATCTTCATAAGAGCAAACTATATGTAAATTTCTTAATTAATCCTAAATACATTTGGGGTAAATTGATTGTGTCATTTATGCAGTGGAATGTTCTAAAATTTAATACTCCAAGCACAATATTCTTTTATCGAATTAAATGTAAAAGTGGCTATATGTCAACAAACATGCGCTCTGAGAACAACACAATGCTGAGGAAAAAATCCAATTACAAACCAATACAGGTTTCAGTTTATATTTAAGTTGGTAGAAAACAAACAGTAATGTATACAGTTTAAGATGGTAAACATCAGCTCAGGTGTGCACCTGGGGAGGTCAGCGGGGATAGAAGGTGCAGGGCTTCGGGGTATCTGCGATGTTTACTTTCTGTAAGAAATGGGAAGGGAAACTGGAGACAAACAGCGCAAGGCTAACATCTGTTTAATCCTGGGGGTTGGAAAAGAGGGGTCTGTTTTGTGATTTTCTTTATCTCCCCATATGTTTAAAGTGGTTTGTAATTAAAATCATACACGGATGAGCAGGAACTAGTCTGCTAGAAAAAGACTGAAAATGTGTGGCAGGCAAAGGAAGCAGAGGAACTAGGAAGAGGGAGAGAACCAGGATCCCTTGGCATGGCTTTGTTCTAAAGGCTGGGGGAGAACTGGGAGAGGACGGGTGAACAAGCCGGGTCAGATTTGATAAGAACCGGGTCTGGGGGTTATGTCATCACAGTGCACTCCATCAGTGTGTTGTGCAGAATAATTGTCCCACAGCCTGACCCCAGAGCCTGCCAGAGTGACGCCCAGCAAAAGGGAGTGTATGGGTGTGGATAAGGGAAGGGTTTGGCGTGGGGAAAACTTCCTGGGTTTTCTGGATGGCACCAGTAGAATCACAAGGGTCCTCACAAGAGGGAGGCAGGAGAGCTAGATCAAGGGTGGGGATGTGACTTGGCAACAGAGGTCAGAGTGGTGCAGGGCTGTGAACACAGGGTTGCAGAAAGCCTCTATCTAGCAGCTAGATGAGGAGCTTCCAGAGAGCAGTCCTGCTTCCCTCACCTGCAGAAGGGTAAATTAACCAAGGTCCGATGTTTGAATCCAAAGCTGGGCTATGTGGTAATATATTATAGAAGCCATAGGCAAGGTGGTGGAAGTAAACTCTGCTCCCTGGAATAACAAGGAGAGGTTATATAGCACCATGTGCCAGGGTGTGGTAAAGAAGCTATGGTAGGACCCTTTGCATCCTTAGATTAAAGTTTATTACACTAACTGTAATAAATCCAAGGAGAAAACAAGGAAAGCAAACAAACCAAAATTAAAACCTGAACCCTAGCGAGGGTGCAGGCAGGATATGCAAAATCTTCACAAGAAGAAAAGGTACCATTTGCTTAGATTTATTAACAGAACATCAGAGATAGAAGATGGCTGTAGCTGGGCGTAGTGGTACACACCTGTAATTCCAGCAGCTCAAGAGGCTGAGGCAGGTGGATTTCAAGTTCAAAGCCAGCCTCAGCAAAAAGTGAGACGCTAAGCAACTCAGTGAAACCCTATCTCTAAATAAAATACAAAATGGGGCTGGGATGTGGTTCAGTGGTTGAGTGCAATCCTTGAGTTCAATCCCAGTACAAAAAATAAAATAAAATAAAAAAGAAGATGGTTATAAAGAAAAAAATAAATAAATAAAAAGCATGAGAAATTTGCATATTCTTATTATGTATTCATCTGTATTGAATTTTTCAAAAGTGTAAAATTTTTGTTTGTCATATTTATCTATAGAGTTACAATTTATGTAAATGTAAGTGATAAATATAAATGTAACATCCAAATATAAATTTTAATCTATTTTATTTCTATTCTGTTACTCTGGATATATGTCAAGTCCACATACTAACTTGTCACTGAACACCCAAGTACCTGGACTTTTTTAAATGTTGGAGATATGCTTGGGTTGAGTGTTAAACATCATTTCCTAAAATCATTATAGAGCTCTGAAAAGTTAATGAAGCATTATATATAATACTTTTAACATAAAATTTCTCAGTTACAATTTAATTATTTTGCTCAAAGTTATATGAATTCCCATAGCAAGACACCACAATGTATCTTTAAAAAACTAGAATAATAACAATAGCTAAAACTCAGCAAATAAAAGGTAAGTATATATTTCTTTTTTGTTTACAGCTTTTTAGGTAAATTTCAAAATTTAAGAAATTTAGGTAAATTTCAAAATTTCCACCAGAAACTCGGCATTGAATAGAAGAAAAAGTAGGCCCTAAACTTCATCTTGTGGGATTAGACCCCAACTTCCTTTAAAAGATTCCTATAGCACAAGAATTAAAACCAAGAATCAATAAATGGAATGGATTAAAACTAAAAAGTTTCTTCTCAGCAAAAGAAACAATCTGTGAAGTGAATAGAGAGCCTACATCTTGGGATAAAATCTTTACACCTCCCATTTCAGATAGAGCACTAATCTCTAGGGTATATAAAGAACACAAAAAGCTAAACACCAAAAAAACAAATAACCCAATCAATAAATGGGCCAAGGACCTGAAAAGACACTTTTCAGAAGAGGATATACAATCAATTAACTAATATATGAAAAAATGTTCATCATCTATTGCAATTAGATAAATGCAAATCAAAACTACTCTAAGATATCATCTCACTCCAGTCAGAATGGAAGCTATTATGAAGACAAACAACAATAAATGTTGGCGAGGATGTGGGGAAAAAGGCACACTCATACATTGCTGGTGGGACTGCAAATTGGTGCAGCCAATATGGAAAGCAGTCTGGAGATTCCTTGGAAAACTGGGAATGGGAATGCAACCACCATTTGACACAGCTATCCCTCTCCTTGGTCTATACCCAAGGACTTAAAAACAGCATACTACAGGGACACAGCCACATCAATGTTTATAGCAGCACAATTCACAATAGCTAAACTGTGGAACCAACTTAGATGCCCCTCAGTAGATGAATGGATTAAAAAATGTGCCGTATATACACAATGGAATATTACTCAGGGGTAAAAGAGAATAAAATCATGGCATTTGCAGGTAAACTAATGGCGTAGGAGGAAATAATGCTAAGTGAAGTTAGCCCATCCCAAAAAACAAATGCCGAATGTTTTCTTTGATATAAGGTGACTGACCCCTAATGGGGTAGGGAGGGGGAACATGAGAGGAATAGGTGAACTCTAGATAGGGCAGAGGGTTGGGAGGGCAAGGGGGGCAGAGGGTTCGGAATGATGGTGGAAAGTGATAGACATCATTATCCAAAGTGCGTGTATGAAGACATGAATTGGTGTGAACATACTTTATATACAGAGATATAAAAAATTTTGCTCTATATGTAATAAGGATTACATTACATTCCACTGTCATGTATTTAAAAAATAAAATCGATAAAAATAAATATATAAAAAGATAAAATTTTCATCATTCTTCAAAACATCTCTTTCACATATGTATTTAAATTGAACCTGAAATGTTTTGATAAATGAAGGAAATAATTGAATATATAAATATACTATACTCACATGCCAATTTCTAAATTTTCAGACTTCCCAGAAAATTAAATTACATTAAAATTTTCACCAAATTATTTTTAGCTGCTGTAAACAGTAAAACAGGAAGAAAATCAATAAATTTGAGTTGAAAATAAATGTTAAACCCTTGAGTTAGTTGATTCCATGTTGAATAAGTAACATAACTTCTGTTGTAAATGTGGTTCAAATCTCTGTAGTTGTGAGCATTCAATAACACATTTTGATGTAAAATCACCGAACTGTAAAATGATTTACAGTTGTAATGAACATATCATAATCTACTGCTTACAACAAATTAAGACATGGATAATTTTAAAGACAGTTGAATTGATTCATAAGAATCTTTAAAAAATTACAGACAGTACAGTTCATGTCATACTTCCAAAACTGCATCTTTCAAGCTATTTTTTTTTTTTATGTCAAGTTAGTCAAGATGTTGTGCAAGAAAAAGAATACCAGAATTCATGAGAATACCATAGCCCAGCAGGTGGATGTAAAGTATCTGGCTCCAGAGCTAGAACTTTTCACTGTTTCCCTTCATTAGACCTATTTCTTGGTGTTGGCTCAGTTTTTAGCTCTTTTCCTTATATTTAGATTTTCAAACCAATGTTAAATCCCTGAAAAGATTAAGTACAAGTTACAACTTATATTTCTAAACAACAAAGCTCAGAGAAAGTTAATCAGTACTATGTAAGATTATCATGTAGTAAAAAGCAAGAAAGTTGACATTGCTCAAAAATGAAATTGATATACATTTGGAAGTTTTCTTATTGAATTCCATTTTACTATCTAATATTAATAGCCTAAAATAAAAAAAGACAGTGATGAGGGAAAAAAATGGAAATATATTTCTGTAGCACCTGGAAAGAAGGAAATTGTTTCATTTTTATTCAGTTTTTCAGAGACACTTCCAAAAATCCCAGCTTTGAAAAATGCACTTACGTTTGGAAATAATTTTACATATATAGAAAAGTTTCAAAGATAGCCCGAAGTTCACAAATACCCTTCACCCAACTACTCTAAGGTTAACCTCTTAGATAATTATGGTGCATTTGTCAAAACCATCAGCATCTGTGCACTACCAACGTACTATCTAATGCAATCCTATTATTAATACCATTCACATAATACTATTGTCTGAACTCTACAATTTATGCAAGATTTCACTACTTTTTCCACTAAATGTTTTTAATTCTTCTCCCTTTTCAGGGTCCAATCCAGAAGAGCTCAGTGAATTTAGATTGCATTTAGTGCAATATCTTAAAACTCTAGAAAATAATAAACTTCTTTTTTTGACACATTTTCCAAAATGCATACACACACACACACACACACACACACACACACACAGCAACTCTGTGCCAAGCTGTCTGCATTCTTGCTCAGAAATGCAAGCATTCCTGACTCAAGTCCATTGTGTCAGCTGTGAGTCATTGAATTACAGCCATTTGTGGGCTTTTAAAAATGGCAGATGTTTCTTACATCTTCATGAACAGGCAGACTTCAAAAAAATCATTCAGTGTGCGTTTCATCTTTTTAAGACTGCCTCCTTCAAGTATTTGTTCTGTCTTCCAAGAGTTTTGAAATAAGCAGTTTCCTAACACAAGAGGATGCAATGCCTCCCCTTCATTGGATTTGGCCCCAAATTTCCCCTGAACATTTCTGCCTGAGCTTTAATTCATACATCCCTTACTCCCATATTTTTTCTGTTTACTATCTTAAAATTTACCTGAGTTATTTCCACTCCCCTAGGACGATTCTTGCTGTTAATCAAAGAAACTAATATTGATAATACAAAATACCTGGGTCCACTTAATTGAGAAATTTTATTTCATCCTTCTTTGATCACATCTGTTGCCACTTCTTAAAGATGCAGACATTGTTTCTTGAAATTGAGATCTTGATGACTTTTCCTTCAACACACCTGTTAGACTGTAAAGCCAAAAGAATGACACTTATGTTCCAGTACAGAAGAGTGCAGTCTGAGGGGACTCTAGCGACGAGAGCAGCAGCAACACCAATATGAATCAAGGTAACATCCCGCCATGAGTTACCTGTGCTATTATGAAGTGGCAGTGATTCGCGGCTGCTGAACTTGTTTTTCTTGGATATAGAATTGGGGATAACCCTTGTGGTGACCCACTTTGTCTGGACCTATCTCCTCAGTAGTTGGCACTTGTATCTTTCCCTGATTCTTCAGACTTTGTAAAAAGCCACCTGGGCATTCTTTCCTGCTCTTGGTTCGGAAAGTGTCTGGCCAAGCTAGCAAGACTGATAAGATCACAGCCAGTGATGGACATCAGAAGTCATCATCTGTCTTCCTGGAAGGTCCAAATGAGCTGTTACTTGTTTTATTTGTGGGGTCAATTTTTATCTCAATTCAAACATTACCTTTCATCGGTTCTAAAAACAGGGTGTTTGTGTCTTCTCCCAGCCAGTGTCAGCCCCTAAGAATGACCTGGCCCCCTGCTCCAGGCTGGGTGATCTCTGCCTTTCCACAGGGCAGCACCACAGTCAGGCAGCTTCTGGCTTAGCCAAAAGAAAGGGTCCTGTAAACTGGACCCTTTCTCCACCTTGGCTTCATATGGTTATCCTAAGCAGGAAGCAATGTGTCTTTTAATAAATTCGTTTTGAAAAAAAAAAAAAAAAAAAAGTTTGTTATATAAACCAGTAATTTGCAGGAAGGTTGTCCATCTGGGCTCCACAAGGCAGGGCTTCTGTTACAGCCTCACTCCATATATTCAAAAAGTCAAAGGACTTCCAAACTTCCAAATGTAAGGTTTGATGTAAATATATGCTGCGTACAAATAATTCAAAATGTCTAAACCAACTCCCCTAGTAGGAGTTTTAGTTCTTCTAAAAATAGTCCAAATAAGTATTTTAAGATGAGTAGCACACACTTAATTTGAAATTCAATTTTAAATAAGAAATTAACACTAAACTATACATGTTTGACTGAAGTAAGTTACATATATGCATCTAAATACGTGAGAGGTCATGCATAGGCATTTTGCATATGAACCTAAATATTTGATTCACTTATGTAATGATGTTAAAATACATCACAAGTTATAACTGTTTTACACACACACACACACACACACACACACACACACACACGCACACATTAAGGCCTTTCATATACCTGTATTATTTGGCAGTACTTTGTAAATACAGATGTAAAAAAACCTTTTAGTGCCTGTCTCAGAAACTGTGAAGCTGGCTAGTCTTTATTTTAAGAGAGAGATAAAAAGAGCCTTTCAGTACCCATTCCCATCTCTAGCTCTCTCTTGGGTGAATCTCTCCATTGCATCCTGAGCATTTAAAATAATTCACTTAAATCCACATGGCAGAGCTGTCTCTCTGGCTCCCCAAAGCCTCTGTCTCTATTGCTTTATTTCATTTTATTTTTTGTTTACTTGATGCTTTTGTTGGGAAGGATTCTTTGTTTTTTCGCTCTTCTCTCTCTTATTGCCTCACTGGATCCGCCTTGCTTCCTGTCCCTCAGGTGGACCTTCAAGAACCTTTTCTAAATGCTCAGGCAAACAGGAGGGAAAATGTCAGCTCCCACAGTTGACAACAAGCCAGAGGATGGGATGGGCTCCTGAGCAGGCGGTTCCCCTCGCTCTTCAACAGGTGCAGAGGTCCCAGCAAGCCCCCCTTCCCTCACACTGTACCCACCAGGAGCTGCTCCAGTGCCCAACTGAGGGAAGGCGTCAATAGAGCAGAGACACAGCGAGGCCCATTCATCAATACAGTACTTCGTGCAACTTATTTACAGCGTCCAAACTAATCCCGTGCTTAGAATAACTTCCTATTTCTAAAACTCATTAAAGGTGCTTCAAAGAAATTTCAACCTACATTCAACTGGATGAATATTGTAATATGGTAGTACCTGGGTAGGATAATTATGAAACCATTTACACTTATTTAGAGCGCTGACATAAAGACGTAAGGAAAATCAGAGCAAACAGGCAATAGGTCCGTTGTCTATTAAAAAGCATTCCTATAATTCTCCTGCATACACATTTTCTATAAATCATCAAGATTAATACTTATTCAAAGTAGCACTGGAAATTTGGAGATTTAATTTGGAGCAGGAGTATTGAAAGAGCTTAGATTTTTCTAGAATTTTTTCGTGGAATTTTTTAAATGGCAACTAGTTTATCAGTTGGATTAAACTTCTTAGAATATAAGCAGCTTTGTTTTTCTACTACCATTATCCTGAAATATATTTTGTTAAAATTTTCTTTCCCTGACCCTTGGGAACACCCTAGGAAAATTCCATAGCTTTCCAATCCTTTTCACTCCAGTCCAATATTAATTAGCATTCTGACCTTGTGTCCATCAGACACCTGTCTCCCTTCCCCAGCGGAGGTGACCCAGGTTATGCTGGGGGTGAATAGCAGTGAGGAAAGCAGGTGGAGCACACACTGTCTCCTTCCTGTTCTCTCCTTCCTTCACTCCACTGCGCCTCTACTGCAGAGTTGGTGAGAGAAAGAAGAGGAGGCGAGAAGGAGGGGAAAACCTTCCTCTCTGTCTTGGGGGATTCCAGGATCCCTGTTGGTTCTGTGTTTTTGCAGACTTCCTTGAGCCTACCCCAGGCTCCATTCTTCAATAACATCACACACTGGCTCCTTTGTCTTGCAACTTCCCTCAGCTCCTGTTCTGGGTCACTTTTCAAGGGTGGTGACTTAACTGTAGAACTCTGTCAAGTCAATTAGATAAAAGTGAATTTCCCACGGGCCATTTTTTTTTCCAAAGAAAAGCCAAAATTCCCACCCAAGGAAACTGGGGCAAATAGCCCCCACTGCTGCCAATTCTCCTTGGTCAATTTTTCCTGATTGGGGTGAATTTGTGGTTCCTCTTCTCAGCTTCCTCTCTTAGGAGTTTCTTGGGCTTGGGATAGACACCTGCTCTACTAGCATATACACCAAATTCCAAGGCACATTCTAATTATTTTAAGATATTCCTAGACCGTAGCTACTTGTAGTGGGTTGGTGATTTAACAGGCCTCCGGAGAGGGAAGGAAACATCAATCTTCTTTGATGCAGATGACCCCAACAATGTTGTGTGTTCTTTAAAACTATCTTCGTGGCTAAGGTGGGAACAAGTTCACCATTTCTTTCCCTTGGGGAAATAGCAGAGTATTTTTTTTTTCTGTGTGAAGCACAGTCTTGCTATTTGTTTAGCAAAGAAGACTGTTTAATAAGGGCATCACAACGGTCTTCCTATATATTGTGGGGTGTGATTTTACTGGACATGTGTAGCCACTTCTTAAAAAGTCGTAATTATCTTTAAAAGTATAGGAATTTGTTACCCAGTGTTCTCAACTTTCGGACTTTATCTGACTTTTAGAAAACATAAAAACTTCCAAAGCATATTCTCCCCTGGGGATTACTTTTCCAATAATTCATTTCAAGCTACCAACATGTATACCCAAATGCAAGTTAATTAGCATGATGAACAAGGACTGCATTATATCCCAATAAAAAGGAGCATATAGTTTTTCATCCCATTTTAGAAAAGGCCAGATTATTTCTCGTACGTATGTCTGGCAGGGGTCACCAGGCCGACCCTGAGAAGGAATGGTTCCCATCCTGTCACCATTGCACACTCCCCACTCGCTCAGCCTTTGTGGCTGGGCTCCTCTGTGCTCTGCACTTTGATGACTCTAGAGAGCCTGGATAATTTGCATCTTTTTTTAATGAAACCTGAGAGATCAAACTTAGTACACAGATTCTTATTTCTAAGACAATTCTTGGTACAGAAGACCTAGGGGATTGAAAAAAATCCTCAGACCTTCACTTGGGAATTCAGACAATCCCCAAACTCATTAAGCAAAGGGGTTTTAAGTATGATAATTTACTCTGGAAATCCATATCATTATTACTAGAGATGGTGATCCTCATGGAATATAATTAATACTAATGGAGTATGTTAATAATTTGAGTGGCAATATAGCACAGTTTTAAAAGATAAACTCATGAGTCAGAAAACATCTGAGATCATATCTTGGCTCCACATTCACAAGCTGTGTGACCTTGAACGTAGTATTTTACTTGTTAGGGCCTTTATTTCCTCACCTGAAAATCCAGAATAAAGGGAACTACAGCATAGTTCCCAGTGAACCCTAAAGGTGCTAATACATTGTAAGTCCATGTCGATTGCTCTAACAGAATACCATGCACTGAGGACTTTACCAATAAACACTTAGTGCTCACAGTTTTTGAGGTTTGAAGTTCAGGATCCAGGTGCCAGTATGGTTGGTTCTGGCGAGGGTTTTCTTCTGCATTGTGGTCTGCTGGGTGCTCCCTACAACCACAGGGGCAGTGGAGAGAGAGATAACTTTATTCCTCTTCTTATAAAAATACCATAGTCATTGTGGCCTCACTTTTGTTATAATTTTGGATGCGGTATCCCATAAAAGTGTTGAGAGCCACAGCCAAGTCAGGATGGCGCCTGGCATTTTGCCAGAAGGAGTGGTTGAGAAGTAACACCAGCCTCTACTGTCCTGAAAAAAGGCGGCTCCTGCTACCTCGGGTGCCCGCTACTTTTGAGTTCCTGTTGAGTTCCCGTTGGTTCTCGCGGAGTTTCGGTGGAATTCTCGCTGAGTTCCCGTGGGTTGAGTTTGCGTTTTGGAAAATAAAGTTCGTTCCTGCTTGAATCTACAAGTGCCTCATGACCTCCTGGTTTTTTGTGCCCCGCCAGACTGCGGCATAAAAGATCATGTCCCCTGTGAGGACTAATCTAGGTTAACAATTTGATTGGGTTAAGAGATGCCTAAAGTTAAGAGGACCCTGGGTGTGACCACAGGGGCATTTCTAGGCATGATTAGCAAGGGAGCCAGCTTTTGAGGGGATACCTACTCTAACAAGGGCAGCAAGGTGAAGTAGGTTGGGGCCTGCATGGAACAAAACAGTGCAAGTGCAAGCTCAATCCTTTGGTGGGTGCTTTGGACGCTCCTGCGGCAGTACCATGAACGTTTGGTTGCAGTCCTTCCAGGACTGGGCTGGACATCACTGATTGATCTTCTTCTGAAACTCCAGCTTTTTGGACAGAGCCACTGCCCAAACTGACAAACTGATGAACCAATTCGCTTCATTCCCTTAAATTAATCTAATACACATGCTTTTAAAAAACATTCATATATACATCTGCATATATATATAAGTATACATAAACAAAACAAAAGTGTATATTTATATAAATATAAGTGTATATAAAATTTTTATAAATATAAGTGTATATAAATATACACTTTTGTTTATACATAAACAAAAGTGTATATTTATATAACATAAATATATATTTATACATAAATGTACATATGGGTATTTCTACACATATAGACCCTGTTGGTTCTTTTCCTCTACAGATCTCTGACTAAAAGATAATGGGGCAATGTTCAGAAGTGATGACTGGATTACGAGAGCCATAACCTAAAGGATTGATAATCTGGATGGATTACTGAGTGGTAACTGTGGGCAGGTAGGGTGTAACTGGAGGAAGTAGGTCATTGGGGGCATGTCTTTGGGCTTTGTATTTTTTCCCTTGGGAACAGAGCTCTCTCTCGTTCTCTCTCTGCTTGCTAGCTGTCTTGAATGGGTGGCTTTCCTCTGCTCTACCCTTCCACCATGATGTTCTGCCTCACCTTGAATGCAGATTGATGGAATCAGCCAACCTCAGACTGATGCTATGAAACTATGAACTAAAATAAACTTTTCTTTCTCTAAGATTTTCCTGATGGGTATTTTGGTCACAGCAATCTAAAGCTGACCAAAGTGACTCTCATGATGTACTTACAATACCATTCTACTGGGGAGATTTCAATCTATGAATTTTGGGGAACACAAACACACATCCATAACAATACTTGTGACTATTAATGCTTAAATGTCAGAGATGTACCTCTGCAATTCTCCCAACAACCCCAATCACCTGTTGCACAACTTTTTGATATTGTTATTTTCATTTGGTATACAGTTGGGTTTTTAATTGAGAACAGGTTTCAGGCATTAGCAAGTATCTCTTTCAACCACTCAAAGTTCAGATGAAACTTGAGTTGAAGTGCTACTTACTATCTTCTTATAAGAGGGTACAGTGGCAAAAAATATTTTTATCATATTTATGAATTTCACTTTAATTAGTGAAAGGCGGAAAGTGAGTTATGATAAATAAGCAAAATAAAGCCTTCAAGTAAAAAGAAAAAATGCAATGAAAATAACAGAGATATAATCGATTATGAAAATGTTAATGTTAAGTAAGAAAGGTATTGCTGAAATTAAAGGTGAAGTTGAAATACTAGAAATAGTATTTGGATAAATAAATTGCATACATTGCATAGAACATAGTTCAATAAGGATAATTGAGTATTTACCAAAAAAAAAAAAAAAAATGCTATGAACTGTTTGAAAAGTAGAATGCTCAACTAGAAAAGTGTGAGTAACTTGGGGCTGGGGATGTGGCTCAAGCGGTAGCACACTCACCTGGCATGTGCAGGGCATTGGGTTCGATCCTCAACACCACATAAAAAATAAAGATGTTGTGTCCACCGAAAACTAAAAAATAAATATTAAAAAATTCTCTCTCTCTCTCTCTCTCTCTCTCTCTCTCTCTCTCTCTTTAAAAAGAAAAAGAAAAGTGTGTGAGTACTCTGGTTCCTATATTTGTGTATAAATAGTCTAAATTATCAAACTAGTATTGTTCCATTAAGTATTCTTCATTTTTTTTGCTTCTCAAGTTGAATCTTTGTCTAATCAGATGGAAACTTTAGGACTGGATGTGTATCTGATACCATGAACAGCTACAGTTGCACTATAGATGATAAATTCATTTACAGAAGCCACTTCCTTGGTCAAAATAGGCATCTTTATAGACCGGGGCTCTCAGTACTCACGGCTGCGAGGCCTGTCAGAGCTCATACCCAGCATCACAGGAGCATACACAGCTTCACCACCTTGGACCTCGCGACCACTTCACATCACCTAAGGTGACAATCACTTGGACCTCAACTTGATGGGTATCACAAACGCATTTTACTGCTTTGCTTATCTGATTCTTTTTTTTATGTATATTTCTAAATCCTGAGCATTTTCACCATTTTTGATCTATTTTCCATAGTTTTTAAACTATTTCCACAATGACAGATATTATTAAATCTCTGTAACTAAGAAAATGGACATCATGACTCAAACCAACATTTTTTTTAATTATAGGAAATTTTCATATACATTGTTTAACATTTTTAGTATTTAAATAAAAGCAGAATTCATATCTGTGCGTTTATCATTGGATTTTATAAATATATCACCAATATCCTCAAGTCCCCCATGTCTTCCTTCCAAATTTCACATGCCAACCCCCACCATGAAAGATTAGGCTCAGTTTGGTGTTAATCATTCCTTTCTGCCCCATTGTTGATTTTAGTATAAGAAACCACAACCTTTGATATTCTTTGTGAGTGGGCATAAGCTTTCAACTCACACCTAGCAGTGCAATTGCTAATCTTATGCTATAACAGTGTGTGGCTTCATAAGAAACTGCTAAACTGTCTTCCAAAGTGACTGTAACTCTCACTTTGCTGCACACATATCTGTTTTCGGAAGAGTCACTTCATGTGACTCCTTCAATTGTATTTGACTCCTCCAATTATTGAATTAAGCTTTCCAAAAAAGAAAATTATTTACAGATAAATATATATTTAGAATGTTCCTTCAAGAGCACTAATGAAAGTTGTGTACATACCTTCCAAAGGTATAGAGATCTATATGTACATCTACTAAGATTTTTTTGCAATGAATGATTTTTGCAAGTTTATTGTATGGTAGAAATCAAGTTAAAACATCATATTTGTGTGCATTTGTAAATTATATGGAATAGTTCTGAAAAAAATGCACTGAATTTCAAAATTCTGATTTTTTTGCTGAGTGCATTTTACAATTCTTTCTAATTCAATAAATATTAATGTGTTTTCACACAATATCTGCACTTCTTCAAAGAAGGATTCTAGAAGAAGCAGCAGTCTGGGTTGACATGATGGAGAAGAAATTAATCCTAGTGTTATAGATGCACCTATTTTGTATTCATTAATCACATTCTTTCATCTCAAATGTCAGAAAATATTTTTCATGGTATAGTTAAAGTCCCTGTTGTTTTCTTGCTTCTCTCATCATAGCATTTGCAACTGTCTCAACTTACAAAGTCGAAGAGATAAATGAAGAAATAATTGAAATAAATAATTTGGAAAATACTTCATCTTAAATTATCATCTATGGTAGGCGAGCACATGCTTGCTGTTCAGGTATGATAGATTATTTCTGACTGTTCATCTTTAAAGAGAACTAAATCAGAAACCTCAACATTTACTTAAATGTATTTGAAGTATTCATAAAATAACCATTATGTCCAAGTTATATACATAGCAACTGTTTAAAGTTATGATATACAGTCAAGATTAAATAAAAATATTGAAAGAGCTGCATACTATTAGTTATCATTTTGGAGATTATATGAGCAAAATTATTGAAAGCTACCAATTTAAAGCATATGGATAAAATGAACTTTAAAGTTAGACCAACAATAACTTACCAGAGAAGCCAAAGACACATCACAGATGATTTTTATTCCTGATTTTCAATGTCATAATATTGACAAAATTAATTCATTCCAAGAATGAATTTTATAAATTTATAGCAATTATAAATTTTTTAAAGTATCTTAGAAATAATAAAGATGAAATAAATGAAGCAAAATATGCCCAGAATAACAGCTATCCTAAATCTATATTTTAAAAGAGTCATTAGCCATAATGACTTACAAGAAAGAAAGAAATTGTGGTATGATCCTTCACATTTTGAAATATTGAAGTATTCAAAAATATGAAGTCCTTTTTTTTTTGTGGTTAAACTTCCTGAGGGTCTGCTATGGTGATTCCTTTCAGTTCCCCAATCCTCGGCTTTCTCATTAGGTTTCCCAAGTAGTTCACTAATTAATTAATACATGTGCATGCAATCAGTATATGCACTCATGTACTATTTGATGTAAATTATTCTTTTCTCCTAAAATTACCCTTAGTGCATTCAGTGAAGGTCATAAAAATTTAATTCTGGGAAGTAGTGTTTTTTCTTTTTCTTAAGTAGGACAAATGTACAAAATATATTGGAAAACATGTTAAGGTAAAAGCAATATTGAGAGATTAACTATTTGGTGTTCTGGTCCCAAATTGACCAAAAATACTAAAATATGACTAGCAACACAACAATCTCAGAAATATATTACTTTATATCATTAGTTTGATAGTTAATTATAGCTCCAAATGAAAAACACTATCTAATTAAAAAAAAAATCACCAAACAAACAAAGAACAGAAATAGGGGTATCCCATATTTAGGAAGGAATAAAATGACCACGTATGATATTTTTTTTTTTTGAGGTATGTACTGGAAATTAAACTCAGGGGCACTCAACCACTGAGCCACATCCCCAGCCCTATTTGTGTTTCATTTAGAGACAGGGTCTCACTGAGATGCTTAGTGCCTCACTTGTGCTGAGGTTGGCTTTGAACTCCAGATCCTCCTGCCTCATCCTCCTGAGCTGCTGGGATTACCGACCTGTGCCACCCCACTCTATTCTTTTTCTTGCGGTACTCGGGATTTCACCAAGGCCTGACACATGGCAGGCAGGTACACTAGCACTGAGCTACATTCACATAATTTTTTTATTTTGAGGCTAGCCTGGAAATTGTGATCCTCCTGCCTCAGTCTCTTGACTAACTGGGATTACAGGCATACCACCACACTCGGTCAGATTGTAATATTTTTATTTTGTGTATTATTGGAAGAAATATAAAAATATACATTTCAATGTTTTCCATTGCTCGTGTAATGACTTGTGAATTTACTTTTCTGGTTATCATGAATGTGTTTAATATTATTTTTGCCTTTATTATTATGTTCTTGAGTTTTCTAGGGTTTAACTGTGAGAAATTAAGACTGCATCTGCTCAGACTGCTGTAAAGGAACAACATGGAGTGGGTGGATGGTAAACAAGAGGGATTTATTTCTCACCATGCTGGAGGCTGGGAACTCTGCTATCCAGACTCTTGTGGATTTGGTGTCTGGTCAGGCACTTTCTGGTTCAGATGCCATCTTCTCACTCTAGCATTTCACAGTAGAGAGGAGAAAGTCTCCCTTGGGTCTCTCCTGCTAGGATGCTCAGAACTTGCCCCTTACAACTTAATCAGTGCCCAAAGCCTGGCTTCTCAACTCCATCACATTAGGGGTTAAGGTTTCAAAATAGGAATTTTGAGAAAACATAATGTAGTTAAGAGCACTTCAGTGAAATCTAAGTTTAGCTAATTTGTTCCTTCTAATTTCTGATTTGGGAGGAACCTTTTTGTGTATTAAATTTATTACATAGGCACTTTGTGAAAGTCATAATCCTCTGTTTTATAGTCATTATTCATCAGATGAATAATGAAAATTATCCTCAGAAAAAGTAGTAAAAATTGTTAACAAACTAGGAACAGTAGAACATGCCTGTAATCCCAGCAGCTCAGGAGGATGAGGCAGGAGGATCGGGAGTTCAAAGCCAACCTCAGCAAAAGAGAGGCACTAAGCAACTCAGTGAGACCCTGTCTCTAAATCAAACACAAAATAGGGCTGGGGTTGTGGCTCAGTGATCGAGCACCTCTGAGTTCAATCGTTAGTACACACACCCCCCAAAAAGTTCATAAATCCATAATTTTAAAAGGAGAGGGAAATGTTCAAAACACAAAGAGATGAATGAAAAACATAGCAATTATTACATATCTTGGGCACTCTAAATTAGATCATAAAAGGAAAAAAAGAGCCATGACCAATGCAGTAATTATAACAGATTATACATAATTCTTCAGAAAGCTCTGCTTCTTAGATGTGGGGAATAGGGCTACTTAGATTTCCATGTTTCCTACTTAATAAGTTGTCCACACTCACTTTAAGGCAGTTTAACCTCCAGAAGGAAGAAGGTATTACATGCTCACATAAAAATAGGGAAATTCTGAATTAGAATCTATAGAAATAAACACTGAGGATGAAAAGACAAATGGAAATAGATGAAAAGTCATTTCTTTCTGATATTATCATCTAAGAGATCGTACCCATAAAATACAAAGTCTACTGCAAAGTAAGGAAAGAATGAACAAGCACTGAAGAAGAAAATTAAACAAAGAGGGTAAATAAGCAACTTAAAGAAAATTAAAGTAACAGTTCTTCATGTGTATTTCAAAAATAAAAGGAAAACCATACAGCAGTTTTTGATGCTGCCATTTTTCAGTTTCAAAAATTAGAATTTTATTAAAATTTTAATTTATTAATACCTTATTAATATTAAAGTTTATTGATATATTTAATTTGTATAGGGTTCATAATTATGTGTGAATTTGTAAATTATTTTTGTTCAGGATTTGAAATTTTGTTGGTTTGTTTTTGTGGTGCTGGGAATTGAACTCAGTCAGGGCTTCAGACATGCCTGGAAAGTCCTGTATCCCTGACCTACAACCTCAGACCTGGATTTGTAAACTGTTAAATCCTCTTTTTAAGATAATTGGCTTTAATCATGAAAATGAAAATTCCCTTTATCAAAAATTCTACTTCTAGGAATTTATCCTACAAATATCCTCTTGCAAGTTCAAAATGATGTAGGCCAGTTGTTCAGTGCTTCTTGTAAAGTAAATGCAATATAAAACTCAAATGTCTCTTTGTAAAGATGTAGTCAAAACATTCAGGTTTTATGCCAACATAAAGTGAAACCAAAGGCAATGATTTCAAAATGAATAACAGGTTCAGAATGTAAATGTAGGAAATGAATACAGATTATGATTCTGTGTGTGTGTGTGTGTGTGTGTGTGTGCGCGCGCGCGCGCTTAGACATGCCAACATGTACAATGATGGCTACACAAGACTGTAGCATCTAGAGGCTTCATAGCTATCTTTCTTTGCTGGAGTATACTCTGGGGTGTTTGCACAATGACAAATTCATTTATGAATGCATATTTCAGAACGTATCTCCATATTTCAACAGTAAGGCTGTAGTTCATATTGAGTAACCTTGCTTTATTTTTATTATTTAAACATTTTGGACCATGTGCTTATGATCTAAAATGATTGTTAAATAAAATATAATACACTGACAGGTTATAATTCTTTTAGTAGATGCTGTATGATTTTATAAGGATTAATTAGGATTATAGCACACATAACTAGAAACAATTAGCAAAACGTTTTTTTGTAAAATGTTTTGTTAAATGCAATGCAAGTTAATCATTTCTAGAAAAATATATAAGTCAAAGTAAATGTTTTCAGGGAATACAAAAATGTTAAATTTTTGTCAAGGCTTTTACCTACTTTCACACTTGAAATTCTTACCAAAGGTTGTAATTATTAATAGTTAGATCAGTATTTTGCTGATGAACATTTATGAATTGCTCCTTATCAGTAAAATTCTAAAATCAAGGACTGATTTTAATTCTGGAGTACTTCTTGACCTGAAAATTGTTGCTAACTATTCTCATTTGGCAAAAGTGGGAATAGAGTACAAGCTCAAGGAAACTGTGCATACGAGTCTCCAGCAGAGGTGAGGCTATAAGATTGTAAAAGCACCTAGGAGAGGGATCTTGATTTGAAGGACCTCAAGCGTGGTTCTAGATTGCGAGGTAAGAAGTCAGTTGGCCATCTTGGCCAGGGGGGACTCACTCTGCTGTAAATTGTCCATCATGTCAAACCAAAATTCCACTTTGTGTACTTACTGTCTCCATGATCAAGAAGAGTTGCTGGTGAGCTGCACAAATGTGCTGGTGAACCTCCTGAGTCACCAGGAAGTCTTAACTGCAGTACGGATTTTCACATTGTCTTATGTTTTACTAAGGGAAAGGCATGATAAATAGTGGGAAATTCTGCTACTATGGCTTTGGGGTCCTCCCTGGGAGCACTTTCTTCTTGATGAGGGGCGATATATCTGCCGCAAAGCTGGCTTTGGGCCATGGCCACACCAGCAGTGAGTAGAGCATGCTCTTTGGGAGACAGCGAGTCACATCTGGCGCGTTCGAACAGAAGGCCTGGCTTCAGTTGGCTGCTCTACTGAGTTTGCAGACACTCTCAGGGGTTCACTGTTGGAAAGGCCATGGCTGGAGCTGCAACTCGTGGAAAACTCTCCAGCTGAATTAATTACATTTCTGGAAATGATGGGAGAAATAGAAAAAAAAAATTAAGCAACTGTGGGATCTAGGGAAGTCATTTACTTTTTAATCATTGCTTGGGAATTTTTAGGTAATCCTAGAATACCAAAAGAGGAAATATTGACACTGAGAGCTAACTCTTAATGAGGATTCACTGAAATGTATTTATTACACAGTGTTATATTTAAGGCTGCAAAGGAATATTGATCTGTATGGCTTCATCCTACTACTTCAAGGATCTTGAAGTCATAGGAAATTCTCTGAAACAATTAGGCTTAGGACTGATAGGGCATGGACTCTCTCTCTCTCTCTCTCTCTCTCTCTCTCTCTCTCTATATATATATATATATATATATATATTTTTTTTTTTTTTTCTCTCCCAGAAAATCTTGATCAGGAGCAGTGACCTAAGCTAAAATCATACATTTGGGAGCCATCGTTCTTTTCTGAATTTTAGATGGATATTAGAAGTGGAAAAGAAACCACTCTCGAGAACTACTCAAGGACTGGTGTTTTGCTTGCAAGTTCATGAGTCTGCCTTCCAGTGTTCCACAGATGCTGGTGGAATATGTGAGGGTCCTGAGCAGGAGAAAAACAGTGGCCAGGGCTCCCTCGCCCATTTCTGTCAGTTCCCACTGAAGTCAGGTCCCAGGGAGGTAATGCAAAGGGCCGTGACAGACACATGCCCAAGCAGTCGGTTGCTTGGCAGCTAAGGGACACAGAATTGGTGAATCTGCTGGTCTTTCAGTGGCAAAAGCCAGTTTACCTGTAAGTTGGGGAGATATTTCTCGCATGTCATCCTTGGGAGTAGCTCACAGAAAGCACAAGCCAAAGAAACTGCTCCTCCTGGGGAAATGAGCAGTCCTTGTTCTGCCCCTTTGCCATCCTGAAGAAGAGCCCAGGGACAACCAAGGCCGGTCTCCTCTTTCCCAGTATTCACCTGGAAGAGCCTGTGGGAGGAACGGTAGTGGCTGGGCGACCTTAGAAAACAGCAACACTAAAAATATGAAGAAGAACAAGGAAGTAATGAGAGGATCAGGAGAAAATCAAAGGAAATTAGCAAGTGAAATGAAGGATGAACAAAAGGCTCCAGAGGGAGCCCAATGTGGTTCAGATAAACCGACAGTCTTCCTTAGAAATACATCACATGGAACTGTTTGGACGGTGCGTAGTAAATTTTTTATTCGATCTCATTATCCTTTTACACTGTTAGAATACATGGGGAATCCCAGTGGCTTTTGCTTATACAGGTGACATCTATTGATCGTATTATTTTTAAAATTGAACCTGAAAACAGTTTAAAGAACCTAGTAATTAAATTCTTTTAAAATAACAATTATATATTTTAGAACACCTTGCCACATTGTCTAAAAGTCAAAAATTGAGAACATTGCTCTCAATTTTTTAAATCTCTTTTAAGATAAGTTAGTTTGATTGTTCTATTTTCCTCTATATTCTTTGTGTTGCCTTAAGTTGTTTAGATTGACCTATATGAAGAAAATCCAACCTTACTCAGATATATACTAGAAAAATAGGCAACACAAGTGGCCTTTTTCAAATAATAGGGAACGTTCTTCTTTCATACTATACCAAAACTTGACAAGCAGGGTTTTTTAAGTAGTAGTTGAAGTGTGGAATCAGAAAACAGTGCTATTTCGTATTTTGTGTTGCATTCAAATTCAGGAGTATATTTTGGGCGTGGAATGGGTCATGCACAGATCACTCTGAAAGCACCAGTTACTGAGTTATGCTGATTTTTCACATATCAACATGTTTTATTATGTAATATTAAGCATCACATATGCATTTCTCCACCCATCCTTCAGATAAATATTCAATAATTAACCAGTGTCAGTCTTACAGTGGCAATTAAAAGTTCTCAAATTTCTGATTTTTGTTGGAAAGCTCAATTTTTAAAAAAATTTTATTTAGGTATATATGACAGCAGAATGCATTTTGACTCATTGTACACTATTGCAGCACAACTTTACACTTCTTTGGTTGTACACAATGTAGTGCAGTTATACATGTATCTAGGGTAATGATGTCCATCTCATTCCACCATCTTTCCTACCTCCATACCCTCTCCCTTTCCCTCCCTCCCCTTTGCCCTCTCCAAAGTTCCTCCATTCCTCCCATGCTCCACTCTCCCATTATAGTTCAGCATCCACTTATCAGAGAGAACATTTGGCCTTTGTTTTTTTAGAGATTGGTTTACTTCACCAAGCATGATATTTTCCAACTCCATCCATTTACTTGCAAATGCTATGATTTTATTTTTAATGCTGAATAATATTCCATTGTGTACATACACCACCATTTTTTTTATCCATTCATCTATTGAAGGACATCTAGGTTGGTTCTGCAGTTTAGCTATTGTGAATTGACCTACTATAAACATTGATGTGTCTGTGTTATTATCATATGCTGATTTTAAGTTCTTTAGGTATAGACCAAGAAGTGGGATAGCTGGGTCAAATGGTGGTTCCATTTCAAGTTTTCTGAGGAATCTCCATACTGCTTTCCAGATTGGTTGCACCAATTTTCAGACCCATCAGCAATGAATGAGTGTGCCTTTACTGGCAACAAATACCTTCAGATATATTTCCTTAGTAGGAGGTTCATTTTGTTCTCTTGTTTTTACTAAAATGAAAATCTATGCAAAATACTTAACTCTGAATAACCTTAGTATTACTGTCAGTCTTTCTTTCAACTGAAATGGTGCTTCATGAAGAAAGTCACTGGTACAGTTGCACTTGAGCTGCAAGATCCAGGGACTCATGCTCACACTCATAATTTGTGATACAGAGTAGTGTTTCAGCAACTCTTTCTGCTCCAGCTGCCAGGATATTAAAACAGAATTACTGGAGAATTCAGCCTTAAGCAATTAATGTTTTTTATGCTTCATCCAAGGCATTGTTAATTTTGGCTTTTGTCCTTAACTGGCTATGGAAAATTTAAATCTTGGTACCACCCCCTTGATTTTTGTTCAGCCATCAGCAGTCCTGCCCACATTGCTTCTGCCTCATTGGCTCATATCATCACCAAGCAACAGATACACGAGACCCTAGCACCACTATGAAAATAGTTGGAACATGACCATGCATGTGTCTAGGGGCCCCAGGAGTCCCTAGACAATATTTTTAGCATGGTATTTTAGAAATGGAGGAGAAGACTGGGCCTCTCCCTTGCTTTGATTGCTAATCTAGTACTTTTGCTTTCAATATTTAACTTCTCTGTTCCTGTCCTATGTGTGTGATGTGTGTGTGTGTGTGTGTGTGTGTGTGTGTGTGTGTGTGTTGGGCATTCACACACATGAACTCTGCTAGTGAATATTCAGTCTAATTGAAAGTTAAGTGAATAGCTCCTTTTTATTACAGCAGACTATTTTCAGAAATTCCTTATGACTTCTTCTATAGTATTTTTAAAATTTTTATATTAATAGAATACTTTTGAGTATATATTTTTCTTCTTTAGATAACCATTTTTAAGAACTTTTATTCCAGTTAGACACTAAAAGTCATTAAATCTGTACCTATATCACAGAGATCTCACCTGTGCATATCATTTCATTGTATATACTTTGAAATTTTACATAGAGTTAAACGGACCAATTGACAAGTCCAAGATAGATTTTATATTCTCCTACTATAAAAACTTGACACATACTTAACATAATTTTCAGTGTAAACCCACCTGATTGGGAAGGAAAGTGTTATGTCCATTAGGTGAATTTGAACCTGATAACAGTGACACACATTTAGAAAATGTCATAGTGTATGCTGATACAACAAATAGAAGTTGCTTCAATTTGTTTAATAAAAAGATAAGATGAAGCAAAAAGTGAACCTTAATATATAGCTCTGGGATTCCCTCAAATCTGTCATAAACTGAATATTTAAACATATTTTTTAAATATGCAATATTTTTTCATTGCATCTTTTTTTATTGGTTGTTCAAAACATTACAAAGCTCTTGACATATCATATTTCATACATTAGATTCAAGTGGGTTATGAACTCCCATTTTTACCCCAAATACAGATTGCAGAATCACATCGGTTACACATCCACATTTTTACATAATGCCCTATTAGTAACTGTTGTATTCTGCTACCTTTACTATCCTCTACTGTCCCCCTCCCCTCCCCTCCCATCTTCTCTCTCTACCCCATCTACTGTAATTCATTTCTCTCCTTGTTCATTTCTCTCCTTGTTCATTGCATCTTTAAAAATATAAAGAATATTAGGAGTTTTATTTGTCTTGGAAGCAGATTAATATATTTTAGAATGACTTATTAATATTAGATATTATTTGCATTTATAACAGAAAGACTCTTCATTACCAAATGTGATAGAAAGCATCACAGTCAATATAGTTTATGGTCTTCCTATTAAATGAGTATATAATTGTTCAATATGTCACATGCAGATGTACCAGTGTAGTATTTTGAAATATTTTCAATTGATTTCTCTTTTATTAGAATTTTTTTACCCACCACCATTCCTCAACTATTAAAATAATATTTAGCTTATGCCCCTAAGAAGGGAAAACAAAATAGAGAAATTAGAGTCAAATAATTAACTTTTATTTCCAACTTTGCCTTAAAAATCTGTAGACAAGTATTAAATACACTTTTGGTTTATAGAAATTATTGATATGGATATGGAGGGAAGAAAAAATATTTAAGTATGCCAATTCAGAGGCTACAATATTCATATTGCTACAATATTTATATTCAATATTCATACAAAGAAGCATAAACAATGAATACTATAGTAGGAAAGTCAACATGTTGACACAATTACCTTGTCACAGGACCCAAGTCTCAGTGGTTCAGCAGGAAGAAGTAAGCTGTGGAAGTTACTAGTCTAGAGGCTGATGGTGCTAAGAAGAGGCTCCCCGTTCCCATTCCCTGTGGCTCTGTCCAGTGGGAAGGTCTACATTCTCTGCAAGTCTGGGGGAAATCTGAGAGCAGAGGAGGTGCCTCCTGCATCTCCCATTAGAGTGTGGTGGATGCCTTGTGAGGAAACTGCACAGGAAGCCTGGCCCTAACCCTGTGCATTCCTTCTGAGCTTGGGTTTGGTGGCCGCTGCAGAAGGCTCTGGTGAGCGTGGCCTGGTGCTCACGGGGAAGCACATCTCCTTCCAGGCAGGTGTGGCAAAGGGTGTTTTCTAAAGGCACTGGCCACATTACTGTCATCCCACTTGCAGGTTTTACCACGTGGCTCTGTTCGTCCTCACATGGACATGCAGGGTTTCTGTTGCCTCTCCCTGAATCCGATGGGCCTCTGAACATTAGAGGTGACACCGAATGATTTTGAAATTCAGTCATAAAAGGCAAAGGGATTCTGCTTGTTTCTCTTGGATATTTTTCCCTGAAGCCCAGCTGCCCATTCCTGTGAGGAAGCCCAGGCAGCCAAGAGGCTGCAGGAGGCCTGAGCCACCAGGCCCAGCTGCGCTGCCCCTACAGCCAGCAGCAGCACCCAGACACGTGAGTGGAGGAGAGCTGCCAGCCAGCCTTCAGGCCTCAAGTACCAGAGACAGTGCCCAAAATACCTCAGGGTGGCACTAAGCTGTCCCCACTTGGCCTGTTCTGAATTCCTGGTCTTCAGAATCCAAGAACATCACAAGGCACAAGGTGGGGGTTATTATATGTTGCTGAACTTGAAGTGCTCTGTTAGGTGGAGTATGTCACTAAGCATGGGGAAGAGGGAGCAGAGGAGGAGGAGGGCCCAGTCACGAGGGCCCGTGGAGGAGAAGAATCTGCTACGGGGAGAGGTAAGCAAAGTGCCTGTGTGCCCAGCCTGCGGCCTGGAAGCCAAGCAGCCTCTTGCATCAGGACTGGATCCTCCAATGTCAGCCTGATTGAGGTACATCCAATACTTGCTCCCAGGGCCAGGAGGTGGCCAGGGAACAGGTGTCTCCCTGAATGCCATGAAAAGGCCATAAATCCCCTGGGAATTACAGAAGCTGTAGAAGACGGAAGGGAAATATTAAATTGGAGGACTGTGTATTAACCAAGATCCATAAAAAATTATTAATGTTTATATTGATCATGTACTTGAATTAAGTTATTTACTTTTTCATTGCCACATCTGAATTACTTTAAATTTAGTAACAGTCTCATTTCACCTATTTATTTATTTATTTTGGTACAGGGGATTAAATCCAGGGCGCTCAATCAATGAGCCACATCCCCAGCCCTATTTTGTATTTTGTTCAGAGACAGAGCCTCACTGAGTTGCTTAATGCCTCATTGTTGCTGAGGCTGACTTTGAACTCACAATCCTCCTGCCTCAGCCTCCAGAGCTGCTGGGATTACAGGTGTGTGTCACTGTACCCTGCTTCATTTTACTTATCTTAATTATGATTTTATAAAATGTCCAAAGGGCAAGCTATTTAGGTGCATTTTTTTAAAAAAACATGCATGTTTAACTGGAGACTGAGAAGACAAGATGGATTAATGCTTGATCCCTAAAGCTTCAAATTTTAACTGGAAAATAGTGTTTAGTTTGTGAACTGAGACCAAAACTTTATGTCACCAACTTGAACATAAATTTAAAGCTGTTTCTTCCAGATTTTGTTAAATTTTTTTTTTAATTTTGTATAACTACACAAAACATAAAATTTACCACCTTAACCATTCTTTATTGTACAGTTCAGTAGTTTCTCCTTTTACTTTTAATAATTCATTAATTCTCTACTTTAGAACTGTAGTAAAATCTGATCTTAAAATTCAAGTTAGGTTTTTAAGAAAAGTTAGGGTTTTAAGAAAAGGATATTATTTTGTATTTAATACATTCTAAGTTTCTATAAAAATTAATGGATCCATAACTATCTGCTAAGATGCTTCCGTCACTGCACTCTGACACCTACAGTATAGTTTATAAGATAAATGATATGGATTGAGATACACCTGCGGCCTCAATGCAGAAGGAAGGTAACTGTTCTGAATGGGAATTGAAGCACAGGTTCAAAAATGCTCAATACATTTGACACAATAGAATAATAAAATATCATTCCTGGGCCTACTCACGTATGCAGGAAGGAAAAAGATAAGGGGAAGAGAGCAGAAGAACAAGGAAGCCTAGGACATAGAAAATGGCAAACACCCTCACTTCATGGAATACCAGGATACAAGCTATGGTCTCTCTCCTGGGAGAAGTCTGTGTTACCCCTTTTAAAATTAACCCTGCCTTGTATGCTTTATAAAAATCATCAGGGTTATGGCTCAATAAAAATGATGAATTGTTAATATGGTACAATTAAAAATTTTAATTTTATAACAGATCCTTTGTATAGTCAAATTGTAATTATTTGACATTGGCTTACTTTGTTATATACTGATGGAATTCTTATACTCAGTCTTAAGAAAGTAAAATGAAAGTTCCCATTGATCATTTTATTTGAAACTGGTAATTTTGGGAAAGCTCTGAGAGCTCCCCCAACTCTCACGTATCCTAGAAGATCTTGCATCCGTGTGCTCCCCTTTTCCGTCTCTGATTCTCCCTACCTTTAATTCCCTTTAACCTCAAAAACCTCGGCTCCCTTCCATTTCTGGGGTGCTGTCTTTAGTTTTATGAGATCACTGTCCCTAAAACTGGAGTGGTACAACCAATGAAATACAACCACATCTGAACCTTTAGGAGGTCATTGTATGCAAAGCCATTAGCTGAGCAGAAATGGGAAGAGCGTGGGCCTTTCAGAGTGCATGGCCGTCCTGAACACATGAACTGTCCTTTACTTTATACACGATGCCACACAGGCTGAGCTTAGTGGATGCACACAGAGTAAAAGCAGAGGCTTCCCAACAGCTACTACATGACTGCCCAACCCCATGATGAATGGATTATTGATTATTGCTTGAGTTTAGGCCTCAGAGAAAAAAGAAAATAGAGGAGACAGTAATTTATATTTCAGTTTCAACTACAACTTTGAAAGGAGAAGTTGGAGAAAATAAAGGCACTGGTCTTATTTTCAGTTTATTCTGGTTGAAACATGTTTGGAGCATTCATAATATTTTGTTTCTAAAAATTCTCTTAAACCAGGGATTTGTTTAGCAATCTAGGAACTCTCATGAATCTCCAACATTTTTGAACATAGAAAATAATTTACAGAGCAGCACAAAAGAAAATCACCTTTTTTAAATGTAGTTAGTATGTGAGTAACCAATAATCATAATCTTAAAGTAGTGGTTAGTATCCAGGCTGTTTGACATCTCTTATAGATTCAATGTGGTGTGAAAGGTTCTCATTTCTACTGGTGACACAATTACCTAGAATCAATAGTGCTATTGTGGTTTATTACCACACTTAACATCAAAGGAAATACTGAATTGTGGGTAAAGAAAGAACAGTAAGAAAAAAAATGCATTCTTTCTTATCAGATTTCATGGACCTCAAAACATGTATCCATGGACTTCTTGGTGGAGCCAAGTTTAAGAACTTCTGAGCTAATGTTACTGTATGGTTTTCTCTAATTAGGAAATAAATTGATTCATGTTCCATACAAATATGAAGGAGAATCATTTCCTTCACAACTAGTTAAAGAACATTATTAACAAAGACAAAATTAGCAAAAATCTCAGAAGTGTCCACTAGGACTAAGCTAGTAACCATAGAATGGCCCAGTCTCAAGAGAGGGAAGGTTGTATTCATTAGACTTCAAAACGGGTTTGGAAAATTGCTATTTTAAGTTTAAACTAATTCCATATGTGATTAGAAAAAAAAAACAAAGAAGAAAATTTATAGTCTTAATAGGCAAAGCAGGTATGTGTAAGTTTGATCATATGTATGTACTTTTCCTCTTGGTCCTTCAAGTTCAATTTCCTCTTCAGCTAATTTTCTGTGTAAGTGCCAATTATATGAGAAAGGGCAACTTACTTAAACATTCAGCTCTTCAGCTTTCTCCCGTGTAAAATGAATGGGTTAGGCTAAATGATCTTTTAGGTGAATCGTCGTGGAAAGAGAATTCGTTTTGAAGTTAAACATTGGTTAAAATCCCCTTTGCAAAGCTATTAAATAAAATATGATTTAAGAAAGTTGAGAACCAGTTCATTACAGAGTCATTATGAGGATCAAGTAAGATAAAAGTATTATGGTAATATTATCTTAATGTTTCTATAAGGCACACAGAAAGCATTAAATAATGTAATTTCATATTAAGATTCTTATGTGCTTGAAGTAACAATGTCTACTCCAAGCAGATCAATTTTCTAGTGTTATTTACAAATAAGTGCTTATCCTTGAAAGTACTAGCTATGAACAGCAAGCTACAATGTGGTTGCATTTTTTTAAAGACTAACCACCAACATTTCTTAAAATGTGCTATGTCAGAATTGATGGAATGTGGGGTAGACAGAGGGTGGGAGAGACATGAGTATAAAAGTCAGGAAGAGAGACTGTGAAAGATATGTTGTGCCACTTTAGGACACATGGATAAGAAATACTTGAAAATACGAGGCAGAAAATCTTACAGAATGTGCAGCATTATGAAAATGTGCTGCATTCTTAGTCTGAGTGAGTGCTTGCCAGTGTTTCTGTAGGCCAGGAACACAGTGAATTAATTGTAAGGGGTGCTCAACAGGCGTGTAAGCAACACTCCTGCGGCCACCTGTGCCTCTTCCAGAGCTCGGAAGCTGGGTCATATGTCCCAGACGAGTAGGAGAGTTCTGATGGTGGTGAATTGTCAAGCTAAGGCTAGTGCTTATCACATTCTGTTTTTAAGAATTTCTCACCAGTCAAAACTATTTTTAAAAACAACATTCACAGTGGGATCCTAAATGAAAGAATTCCTCCAACCCCAACTTATTTCAGTAGTGCTATTGATTGAATTATGTCATTCCCTGAATCATATGTTGGAGACCCAACCCCTGATGTGATGGTACTTGGAAACAGGGTATTTGGAAAAGAATTGGGCTTAGATGAGGCCATAATGGTGGTGACTTCACAAGAAGATGAAGAGAAATAACAGTACTGTCCACTATATAAGTGCACAGGGAGAAGGTGATATCTGTGAGCCAGAAAAAGCCTTCACCTGAATCTGACCATGCCATGCCAGTGCCCTAATATCAGACCTTCAATTCAGAACTGAAAAAATAAATCTCTGCTGTTTAAGCCACCTTGTCTGACAGTGGTATTTTGTTATGAAGGCTGAACTCAGTTATACAAGTGATAAGGTGATAGGAAAAAAGGGGGGTAACACACAAAATGCTACAATTTTGCATCTTAGAGATGGAAAGCAGTACCTGTAGAAATTTAAGATCTAGGCTGATTTGCATTGTATTATTTTTCTATCCATACAAATAATAGATCCATAGAATAATGACTTCCAAAAATTTCCACATATTAATCCCTGGGAATATCTTACTTTACATGGCAGGAGTGACTCTGGAGATGTGATTAAATAAAGGTCATGATATTAGGGAGATTATATTGGATTATCCAAGTGGGTCAAGGTAATCATAAAAAGATTCCTATAAGATGTAGGCCAAAAGATGAGAGAGATAGGATGAGATGTGATAATGGTATCAGAAGAGAGAGAGAGAGAGAGAGAGAGAGAGAGAGAGCAAAAAGAGATGAAGATACAGGAAAGACAGATATAGAGGGACAGAGAGAAATTGAAGATGTCATGCTGTTCTTTGGAGATAAAGATCACATGTAAGGAATGCAGGAAGCAGGAAAAGGTGTCTCTCCTATAGCCTCTAGAAGGAACAGGATACCACCAATGCCTTGTTGTTTAGAATTTGTACCTCCAATAATATATGATAATAAATTCATGGTACTTTAATCCACTATTCATCATAATTCTACAATTGCAATAGGAAATTAGTACAGTATATTATCTCCGTGTCCTCAGTTTTTACACAACCATTTGTTCTTCTCTAACACGTGACCTTCCACTACAGAACTACATGCTGAATTTGCCATGTGTGGAAAGATAGCTGTAATACCGAACTCCAATCTCTGACCTCCAAGAAGAATCAAGGAAGAAAAGCTGAGGAATTGCAATCTTTCCAATACTTCATTCTTCATGCATGCTAAAGTATTATGAAAATGTTAGAAGTATCTTAAAATGATGAATTGAATGGTTTATGGAATGGTTTTAAAACTTTCCTACATGAGGTGGTACATTTTTTTCTAAAAAGGTGCACTATTCATAACACACTGTAATTGTGATACCAGTTACTTTTTAACAATTGGTAGCTTATTTTTCTTGTTAATACTAAGTCTAGATGTAAAAATATTACAAGGGGAACAGACCTTTCAAAAGAGATGGATTTACAATATGCATGATTGTGTGGGCAGGCTGAGGAGGGACTTGTGGAAAAGGGTATCATACTGTCCACATTGAGCCCTGTATCACGTCTCATTTTTATTACTTTCTAATTTGGGGACCTTGGAAAACTAACTTCCTCCTCTGGTGCCTCAGTTTACTCAAAATTAAAGACACCAGTGCCAACTGAGTATCCTTTTTCCAAAATGCTAGAGACCAGAAACGTTTCATATTTTAGATCTTTCTGGATATTGAAATACTTACAAATACACAGCAAGGTATCTTGGAGATGAAAACCAAGTTTAAACACAAAATTAATCTATGTTTTATATACAAATTATGCACAAAGTCTGAGATCAGTAATTTCATGAATACTTTTAGTGCACCTTCATTCTGTGGACAGAGATGCGGATGAGATGAACAGCTGGATGGGATTTGAACTGTCCATGCATGAACATGCACATGCTAGAATGCTTCGATATGCTAGAATATGAATCAACATAGGGGTACTAATTCAGAAGCCATTTATAATAGTCTGTCAAAAATGACAATTGATAGCTATGAGGACTACAACTTTAAATATGTTCAGTATTGACAGACACAATATCACCTAGTAATTGCCATGTGTACTGTAAATATATAATTAGCTAAATAATTCAGTGGCCAGATGTAATCTATTAGAGAGCTTCATCTCTTTGAAGCCTGGGAAAACAATTATAAAGTACTTATAATCTCTTATATTTCCAAATTGATAGTATTAATTAAATATGTCCCCTCATTTGAATATCAATTATTTTGCCATCTAATAACGCTTTAATTTATTTTACTTCAGATTTGTTCCTCTTGTCTTCCTGCTACAGTACATAGTTAAAAGGGCTTATTCATTTTTAAAAATACTTTGCATATATTAGATACTATTTCCTTAGACATTTTAAAATTAGATTCCTTTAATGTGTTATTGTGTCTGTTATCAGGTTTATTTTTACTATGTTCTAGTTAATTTTCTACATAGTACAGGTTAGAATACAACTCATTTGTTCCATCAGAGACTGAAGGAGAGACAAGATATAGCATAGTGGAACTAATATCCATTCCTCATTTGTAGCCTGAAGCTTCTTTTTTATTGGCAATTAGATATTAGCATCATTTTCTCATACATACAGAATATTTGACTGGCTTAATTCTTTCAATAATTCCATAAACTTTTACAGAAGATGTCAAAAGCTGCACTACATTCAGTTATTGGCATTATAAATAACTATTTTATTGTCATATTTATAGAAAGAAAATCAGGAAAGTGATTTTCATATGGCACACTTCTTTTTAGTGGCTTATTATTACATTTGCACAGAATCAGTCCTAAGGAGCCTATAAAGAAATGATCCAATTTTTTTCCTATCTTTGATATGCTTTATACAGTTTTTACTCAAATGTTTATATTTGTAATGAAGGGGGAAGTCAAGATGGGGCTTTTTAAAATTAAACCATTCAAACTCTGGGCTGAAACATCCATATCTGGGGAAGGAAAGTTTTCAGAGGTGGAAAAGAGGTGTGTGTAAAAGGAAGTGAGAAATGAAAACATCATTAGCATTGCATGGATGTGATGTGGAGTGGAGTATGTGTAAGACTGCAAGATTGACAGGCGCCTCCTGCTTTTCCTGATCTGTCTGAACACAGAAGGTGGAACTGCCAACGTTCATCATGCCATTAGTAATACTGGAAAGAGTTTTTCAAACCAGAATATAAATATAAATATATATATACACATGTATATAAAGTGTATAACATATATTATTTTATATATATATATGAATATTAATATTTAAAATACCTATAAATATTTATAAATTTAATATAATATTATATTAAATAGCAAAAATTTCCCTTGGGAATGATTGGAATGGTATTAGAATCACATATAGCTTATTAAATGATTAACTGAATCACACATACACACACAGAGTTCTTTCAGAATCCACTTGGGATTGGATCCAGAAACCCTTGGGGATCTCCAAATCTATGGATGCTCTAATCTTTGATAATCAATGGCATAGTGTTTGCATGCTACCAACACACATCTTCCTGAATACACTAGCTCTAGATTAATTTCAATACCTAACGCAATGTCATTGCTGTATAAACAAAGGTTATACTGTTTAGTAGGAAATAATAAAAAGATAACAAAAATCTGTATGCATTTAATACAGATATGATTTTTTCTAAATATTTTTTATTTCTATGGGTTGAATGCATGGATGGGTCGCCTGAGATATGGAGCAAAAACTGTGCACCAAAATGCAGGTAATAGATCCTTGTGATTGAAGTTGGATCCTCATAACATGAAAATTGCGTGAATCTCAGTACCATGCTCTATTGGATCCATAGCCTTTCTTTACCATGACCTGGTCTGGCAGTATTTTCTAAAACTCTCTTGCATTTTCATAACCCACATGACAAATCATGACCTTTTGAGAGATTTATATCAATATTTAGAGGATACTTAATTTATAATTCTGATAATGTTCAAATTTTTAAAAGATCAATATCTTTGTCAGTTATTTATGCAATACTAGCTAAGCCTGGTATTATTAGCTACTGTTCAGATCCATGTAACGCAATAACACGAGGCTGTCTCCTTCAGTTGGCTCCCTATGGAATTCATGGCGTGGCTGCCAATTTTTGATGTTGCTGTTTTATTGTTTTAACTGGGAAGTGTGCCGTTCACTATAGGTCACTCAGCTTTCTCTACTTGGAATTTCATTTGTTCTGGGAAACTGACACATTTTATAGCTCATTGGAGCTTGGGGTCCGAAGAAGTCCATTTCCAGCTTGATGCACTCTGCTTACGTCCCCTGTGGCATCTTTGTATGCGACTTTCTGGTTTCTAGAAGCACATTTCTCGGCTGGCTGCTGCAGTCTCAGGGAGTCTATGAGTTTGTTCTTTAACTGTCATCCTCTTCCTCTTTTAACACTAGACATTTACCACTGTTTTAAAATGATGACATGATGATCAAGTACACAGTCATTTAAACGTTCATTAATGAGACATTTTGTTTCAAGAAGATGATTTCATGAAACCTTATTACTGATAAACCTTATGATTTATTAATGATATATATTCACTTTTTTCAGAACAAAACTACTCTTAGGTACACAGATATAGAAAGATAATATTATCTTATCTTCTCCTTAAACATATTGACTACTTTGATTTGTGACAAAATGAAAGATAATTCCATCAGGTGTGCCTGAATAAGACTGAGCCCTTTTCACTAAAGGGAATTTTTTTTCCTCTTCATTGATGTTTGAACAGAAATTGAATGAGGGGTTTTTCTAAGGCTAACTGACACCAATTTTATGATATTATTAATGCAATTTCCTTTAAGCACCATGTTCCTAAGCCTTGTATTCTCCTAACCATCATTACCATAGGAAAACATGCTCTATTATACAAAATATAGGCTTAGTTCAAATTGGAATGATAGATAGAATTTAGGTGTTAATGTATAATATGATATCCACTAAGATTTGCATAATATTTTTAGAGAAACTGATCCTTCATGCTGTAAGTATAAATTTCAGGTTAATACAAAATTTTAATAAAGACTTCATATTTCATGGTTAAATAATAATCATTTCTAAAGATTAACTTGCTTTCTGCTTTTGTAAAATTTATTCAAATGCATAATGCTGTATGCTATCTTTTTCTAATAATTTCATTTTTATGCTACTATTCCCTTAAGAGAGTTCACTAAACTCTAGATAAATGCTATTTTATAAACTGCCTTTTATGTCTCAAAATGCCTATTTTTAACCAACTGAAAAGAAATGACCTCCGCATCTACTGTTATCTTTCCAAATCTGGAGGACATCAGCCACTAGGTCAAAAGGAGCTTAGAACAGCAGGATCCTTCAATTAATAAGACAAGATAAATATTTGAGTAGCTTTATAGATTCATTTCTCATAAAGATTTAGATAATGATCATATGTCATACAATGACTTCATTTTCATAATCATCTGAAATTCCCTTCAAATTAAATATATATACACACATATATATACATTACATGTAGATCTATTTTATTTGACATATCCTCCCAATGAAACAATTACTTTGGCAAATTTAATGGCCTTCCTCCTAACTGATAGAGCTGTGTAATGTTCTCCATTCTGCTATTAAGATATTCTAATTAAATCAGTCACCCAGGTCCCATCTGTTAGATACTGATCTCAACAGAGAAGCTGCTGGAATCTCTCCAGGCCAGTGAATGTACTTAGTTCCTTTCATGGCTCATTGGATGTCACAAGCAGGAGGACCTTGTTCTTGGTTTGGAATTATAACTAAGGCTCTGGATATACAATAAACCCTAGCAAAAGTTATGAAGATTGATTCAGCTCTTTTCTCAAACCCTCAGAATGCTTGCTGAGTAAAAGCACGTGAAGCCCAAGTCACTGTGCAGGATTCCACTCTTCACCATGGTATGGGAGAGGGCACAAGGAGGGCACCTGAACATCAGCTCCTCTTCTAAGTATAAGGTGGAGGGTCCAAGGGGCCCAGGTCTGAGGAACACGGGGGAACTGGGTAATCCACCCTTCAGAGCTGAGCAAATGCAGAAGATCCAATTTCTTTAAAGATCATGGCCTTCCTCTCATTGTTTTCCAACCAATTCGTTGGTTTTAATTTTTTTTTTCTTAGAAATTAGCAGTGGCTTGACAGTAAGGTAAGCCATAGAACTTCACTGATATAATCTTCCTCTAAAAAGATAACAGCAACAATGGTCTTGACATGTTAATTAGAAGAATTTCACTGAAAAAAAAATGTAGCATTCTATTTCCATAATTGATAGGTGAGAAAACTGTATTTTTCTTCACAATTGGCACTGCTTTTTTCCAGTTCTAACTGTTTGATTTATGGAATGCCAGATGTCTCTTGTAAATTAAAAAAATACTTATTTTATTACTATGTTTTAGTAATTAGGTGGGCTAGTCTATCTGACACTGCTGTTCCCTGAAATGAACATCTATACACAATTAATTGTGAGAATGCTTCATTATACAGAGTTAGCAATTCAATTCGTACCTCAGACTCTTTTTGGCACTGAAGTATAAACAAATTAATGCTAATATTATTTATTCAAACATCCAGCCTTAGAACTTACCTATATGTAAACATACAAAAGAGTATACGTTTTTACTCACTTATCTGTAAAAAAATTTTCAAATCTGTTTTCTGTCAAAGTTATTCATAAATACTATTAAAGAAACATCTGTTTCTATCCAATTTAATAATTAAGTTCAGTCCCTTTGAAAAGCATCCATTCTTAGCTCTTGATCTGGATCTTTTATGTCTTCACTACAAATTGCAGACCTATTAGTGTCTCCCGACCTCGACTATGACTTTGACCTGCTTGCCTCCTGGTTCCCATCTCACCTCCTGCACACAGGTGCACCTTCCATCCTTCTGATGAGTTCATGCCCCACTTGGCATGACCCATATTCAAGGCCAATATCTGCATGACTGAGTGCTTCCTAGAGCTCATGTCAGCCCTGGGCCCATTCATTCTCCCACTCCCCTAAGTCTACCACCTGGAATCTTCTCTTGGAATCTCCAGCACCCCTTCCCATCCTCACTCATAGCTGCTTGATAGTACATAATCTGTTTCACTTGTAGAGTGACCCGTTACCACTCTTGGTAATTCGAAACTGGCTGAGAATGATTTATTTGAAGTTACATTGGCTCTTTGTCTCCCCTCCCCACCCAACCTTTTCCTAAGATTTTGCCATCATGGATCTAAGTCAGTTTCTTCTTACCACATTCTTTACATCCTCCAAAATGTTGCTTTGCTTATTCCCTAATATGTTTCCCTAATAATTTCCCTAATAATCATTTTCTTTTACAGTGCCTCTTAGCTGTAGCTTTAGAGCAGTTTCAAGTGGACGGAAAACAATGTACATTTTCCTTCTGTTTCAGAGGCACCTGTATGTACTGAATGCACATGTTATTAGAATTTATACCAAAAATGTCTCATGCGTTTCAAAGGTAGCTACACTGTGGTGGCCTGTGTTGAGGGGAAGCACAGTGGGAGTGGAGGTCAGCACATGGAGTTATCTAACACTGAAACAATCTCAACAATCTGGACATCAGCCTGGCCATCTCTGTGACTGCCTGTAGAAGCAAAGATTGCCAGTTAGTGTCTACCTAAAGAGGAGGCATAGCTGTAACCATGGATGTCCCCAGGAGAGGTATGGGCCAAGGCCAAGTGCATCTCACTGTTAGGGTGGTCCATCTTCTCCTCTAGCTTTCCACTGACAGCTCCTCTGCACTGCCCACATGCCCACAGGGGAACATTCTATCACTTGGGGAAATGCAGAAGGTAGACTTTCTTTTCCAATTGGAATCACCATCCAGGGGAGTGCCTGAGATGGAAGAAAGGGATAGAGGATCAGCGTGGGGTGGGTTGCCGCAGGCCGGCTTGCTGCAGCAAAATAACCGGGGGGGTGACAAGCAACTTGTGTAGATTGATACAGCAGGAGTGGGAGCCATTTATTGTAGGACAGGAGCGGTATTTATACATTCCACACAGCTTATCTAATTAACATAAACTAGATACAGCAGTCAATCAATAAGGTATCTCCACACTTAATGGCTCGCTTTTGTTACTTCACAAACCACTCCCTCTGGCATTTTGCCAGGCGCCATCCAGACTTGTTTACAGACTCTAACATTGGGTTCATGTGTGGTCCATTCTGGTAAATTTGGGGAAATCCACTGTTGGGAAAAGGCCCCTTTTACTGGACTTTCCACCCTTCCTTTTAGGCTCAGAAATGGAATTTTTCTATTTTTAGTTGACTAGCATTCTTCTGGGGGGAACAGGGATGTTGCCCAGCCTAATATTCTTCATAAATGCCATCAGAGTAGACATTCAGATGACTATGGACATAATCATCTAGAAGGACAGATGAATTTTCACATAGCTGCTCACCAACAAAAATAGGAGAACGCAGCCATGGTTGAAAAACCTATCTAAAGGTTAAAGTTCTTGCTGAGTTATGACATTGCCTCAAAATCTACAGAAAAGATAAAATATCAAAGTTACCTGGACCCAGAATTGTAATAAAGCATTCAGGAGTTCAGAGGAAAATAAGACATCCCCACCATGAGATTAAAGGTCAGGGCAGAAACCAAGTACACTGGAATGCAAATAAGGTTTTTTTGTATGTTCGTGACCATTGTTTAGAAGATGCTGGTTGGTTTATGCAAGCAGATGACAATACAGGTGTCATTCTAGATGATACACAATGTCTTCTGGCAATCTATAACCCAGAAGAACCCACTTTCTTTGGGAGATTAAAGCCCTCTAGAAAGAAGGGCTGCATGAGTGTGGGGCAAGATATGTCCTTAAAAAGAGTCCTTAAAAAGACTTATTGATGCATTCAAATCTGCAAATGTACAGAGTGGCTTATTGAAGACTTAGAGGTGGGGCCATGCATGGAACTCATAGTATAGAAGTGGGGGATTTCAGAGTTCCCACTGGAAATGATAGGTTTCACCCATCTGTTAAAGAAGACCACTTACATTTATCTAATCAGAACTTTTCTTATTGAGAGTTTAAGTATTATCTGATCATAAAGGGGCTCAATTGCCACTCTGATTCTGTATCTTATTTTCACTGAATTAACTATTATGAATTAGGTCCCTTAATTATTGCCTTTGTCCATATGGTTATTTATATGGATATCAACCTGCCATACTTTATAATATACTAAGATAAACAAGTGAAGCCCACAGAAATGAAGATGCAAAGTCAAGGTAGGAAACTCCTGGAAGAAAACCGTGAATAAAGAGAGGCAAAGTGCTAATACTGCACTGAAGGAGAGCCAGGGGGACCTCTGTATTTCTGTTACAGAACACTGGAATCATAGGGGTTAGTTCTTATATCTATGTGAATATTCCTATTAGAAATGTGACGTGTGTATGACAGCATTGGAAGCTTTAAGTGAGCTGAACAGTTTGTTGAAATGTATTTTAATACTCTCTCTCTTTCATATGTGCATATGTACAAACACCACATATAAACTCATATTTTAAAATGGTGATCAAATACAGAAATAGACAAGGCGTTGCCTGTCCCTAACCACATGTCTTATTGTCACTGAGAAACCAAAACAGTTGAATTTTCTAAAAAAGACACTAAAACATGTTCAAAACACGTATAAAATGCCAAACAAATCTGCATTGCATTTTTTAGATGGAAATAATGTTGCTTAATATAGGTTATAAGCTCAAGATGTGTATTTTTATTTACAGTAATTATTTATAATTGGCCATACCTCTTTCAGAAAAATTCAGTGGTATTAGTCAGCTTTTCATCACTGTGACAAAATACTGATAAAAGTCAACTTAAAGGAGGGCAGGCCGATCGTGGCTCACAGTTCCAGATATTTTAATCAGTAGTCATCCAGCTCTATGGTTTTGGGCCAGAGGTGAGGCAGAACATATGACAGAAGACATGGCAAAGAAAAGCAGTTCAGCTCATGGTGGCCAGCAAGCAGAGAAAGCGAGAGGAAGGGGACAAGGGGCAAAATATTGCCTACAAGAATACATCCCTGAGGAAGCACACCATTCTATAATGTCCTACCTCCTCTAGTGTCCACCACCTCCAAACTCTCCATTCAGCTATGAATTTATCAATGAATTAGTCCATTATTGAGGTCACAGCCCTTGCAATCCAATCTCTTCCCCACATCCATAATTCTGAATAATGTTGATCAACCCTTCAACACATGAGTCTTTGGGGATATACTTCACATCCAGACCATAACAGTATTTCAAGAATGGGACTTGACCTAAACACATATCAATGAAAACACATTTGGAAAGTTAAAAAAAGTAAAATGAAAATTTATCTGTATTTTAAAAAGCCTACCAGAACATAAAATATCATTGCTAATATAATAAGAAATTGCAATATTAACATGCTAGAAATCATTCAAATTATTATTATTATTATTATTATTATTATATTACTGAATTTAAAATAATAACACTAGGCATACAGGAAATGGATAAGACATGACTTTTGTCTCAGGTTTTTAAAATTTAGTCAATATCCATATTCATATGGCCAATGTTAACAAAAGAGAGGTTATCTAACTGGCAAATTGTGTAATTTTAAAAGTAAAATTAGAGGTAAGAGAAAGAAATATCTAATGTTGGTGACAGAATAGATATTCTTCCTGCAGTTAAGCTTGATTCAGATGCAGAAGAATGAATGGGTAATTTCTGGAGGGCAGGGAGTACAATGTGTGAAGGAGATAGAGAAAAGGATGATGGAGTTGGCGACATGCAAAGCCAAGATTCCATAAAGATTCTATCCACATTTAAATGTCAAACATAAATGTGCCTATAAGAGAATGGATAAGAAAGTACACTTTATTAGATGAGAAAGAAAATATTCCCTGAAAATCCAAAACCACAAATCACCCTTCACATGCATTTGAAGTGTACAATTATGTTAACCTGTGTATTCAAATAATCCTGCAGAAAATTAAAATATAGTTGGCCTGGAACAACACTGTCCTGGTGTCTAAGGACCAGCCCCAAGATGGCATGAAAATGAAGAAAAGAGGCAGATCCAAGATTGCACAGAAGGTGATTTGTGGGGAGACGGGCTGACTGAAGTATGGTGTTAGGCAGTAGAAAGTTCATTTGATCCCTGCAATTTGGGTCAGCAAGAGGATGATTTATGGATTAGGACAAAAATGACTTTGGCTTGGCTGGAATGTACCTGAAAGAGTCAGGCATGTCTCTGGAGTCAGGGTTCAATTGTAAAGTTTCAGATATGAATTTCATGGATTTGTCTATTTACAGTTTGTTGGGAAATGATGCAGGAACAGCCAGGCATGGTTACTCAGGAGCAGTCATGGTGCTTATACCTCAAAATGGCCTCAGTCACGTCAAGCGACATCAGAACAATAGTGTGTCAGGTTGTTATTACCCTCAGGCATTTTCAAAAGTAAAGGCAAGCCTTTTGATAAGAAACAAATTAACTTCTGTCTACACTTCAAAGAATTTTCACAGATGAAGTGGAAAGATTCTGAGACTCAAAGGTGAGCAGATGACAAGGTACCCAGGGAAAGCTGGTATCATGTACGGGGACTGGCACAGAGCGTTTATGACAGCCGGGCAGACCTAAAGACGTCAGACTGTGGTGATATTAGACATAGGCTATCAAAAATAATTTAAAGAGAGTGATTATGATATTAGGCACAACAATTTAGACAAAAATAATGTATTTAAGTGATGAAAATAATATCTAGAAATAAATTAAAAATTTGAAATTCAATGGGAAACCTCTAAAACTATTAGATTTAATCTCAAAAAGACAAATATGTAAAACACAAAGAAAATGATAAAAAATATGAAAAAGAAGAAATAATTTTATTATATTGTAATTAATTTTTCCAGGAAAAGAAAGGAGAAGCAAATGAAAAGAGGGGCTATTCAAATAAAAAATAAAAATTCTGAGAATTTTCTAGTTGAGAAATAGCACACTTCAGACCCAAGTACCCATGCACATAAAAATAGTACAAGTAAAAAGAAACCTGCAGTTAGATATCTCATGGCAAAATGAAGGAATCTCAAGGAAAAACAGAACAAAACTAAACTAAACTAAACTGATTGAAAGCCTTCAGTTAGGAAAGAGAGATCGCCTACAAAGGGAGAACTATTAGGGTGACAGCTACTAACTTCCAGCTGCCACAGAAGCCAAAGCACAGTGACATAATAATTCAATATTCCAAAAGAAAATGCATCAAAAATTCAAATCAGTAATGTTTCACATTTTCCAATATTTCTAAACCCGAAAGTTTTGATCACCAACGTACTTTCATTAATGAAAATTCTGAGAAGCACTTTTTATGAAAAAGGAAAAAATTTCAAAATTTAGTTTTAATGCACATACACACCAAAAAAAGAAAAAAAAAAAACAACCCACTAATACAAAGAATTTGATTTAAATATATGGGAGAATATAAATGAATATCATTTCTACATAATATTATAGGATGCCAAGTTTGAGAAGCAGGGATCCAGCAAGCAACGCAGGGGTTGGGGAGGACGACCAAGCCTGGGTGGTAGATCCGTGTGAATCCAGGGGAGTGGACCCCAGCATGGCAGACACTGAGGACCTGCAGGGCAGCACTGGTGTCAAAGCCCAGAAGTGACTCAAAGCGTGGCCTGTGGGTTTCTAAGGATGGAGAAACCAGTCCCTGAGGGCAGACTCCACAACTAGGAAATTCCCCCTGAAGAAACATAAACATCCTAGTGAAAGTGCCTTTACAATGGGAAGTCCATATGGTCTTTTATGTGTGTCCGAGATGCAAGCTGGTTGACAAATGGAGGAAACTCTCTCTGCGGTGATGAGAGATGAAGGTAGGTCCTTCACATCCTGGAACCCCTGGTGCTATCACTGCTCCCTCCTCTCATTAACATGTTTTCCCTCTTCATTTGCCCTGGACTCATTAATTGTAAAAGAAGTGTGAAGCCTCATGCCACAGTGCAAGTTGTTATGTTTGAATGTATTTATTTGGAGAAGTGGGAAGGGAGGAGAATATTATTACTCAGCTTAATTTCACTTTGAAAGAAAAGCTCAAGCATCAAATGCTAATGTGCTCAGTTTCCTAAACAAGTCCCCTTTGAACGCTAAAAGCATTTCTTTCTCAGAATCTTCCTCCATTATTTTTTTCCTCTCTCCATCAAAGGAATAGAAAAACTGTTGACTTTCTTTTGATTTTTAGTTCATATTATGTCAATTAATTATTATAAAAGCTTTTAAGGGACAATTTTTTTTTTTTTTGCAAATATGTTCAAATAGGAAATAGTCATGCAATTAATTTATTTCCTGGAAACATGAGCTCTGCAAATTTTATTTATAAGACAAAAGACTGAGAATAATAAACAAAGTTGGTCATCTCATTTGCACTTATTTGAATTTTCTCCAAATGTTTGTATTCATTTCTCTTCCTAGTAGCCTTGGGGCATAGAGGAATTATTTGTACTTCTTTAATCCCCCATATCTTTTTAAAAGTCTTTCCGTGTGATACAACCCTGGAACTGCATCTGTGGCCTTGACCTGTAGTGGTTGTATCAGTACAAACCCTCATTCCAAAAGGCCCTTTTCCTCCTGCGTGTCAAGTCAGCATGCTTTGTTAGATAACCTTTAAATTCCTGAAAGATTTCCAAAATGATTTCACCCCTATCTTCTCTAGCAGAATGAATCCTATTTCTTTCTTGTAGGTGAATCACTTTCAACCTCTTATCTAACGTTCTTGAATTCACTCCTCCTGTCTCTTGATTTGCCTTTCCCTCTAGATGTGGTCCTTGGTCACAGGCATCTCCATTACTGAGACCTTCTGGGAGCTGGTCCACCTGGCAGCAATTGTTCTCTCAATAATTGGGTGGTGCCCAAGATGGAGTAGAAGTTTTTCATAAAATGCTGAAAAGGGACAATGTGACACACAAACTGGGGCTGAACTTAAGCAATGATCCCTTGCTGTTGTTTTTGAGCATCTGAAACATGACTTACATTAGAGCCCATCAAGCTTGAATGTGTAATCTTGATAATAAACAAACCTATCCAATACTTCAGCATAAAGCACTACACCACGGTGCACAGCATTACCCATGTTTATGCTCTATATGTCCTTAGTATTATCACAAATAATACAGACACATAACTACATATTAAATCGCACTCCCATATGTTTTCTCTGGTTCTTCATGTGTCTGACATTGGCTGAATCACTTTGAAAATGATGCTAAATTTAAAACGTGGATGATACAGGAATATTTTAATGGCCCCTCTTTAGGTGGGGGGAGGAGTCCTGTTTTGCATAGTTTCCTCTGTCCTTGACTCCACCAAAGTGGTCAATGAAACTCGGTAGCTCAAGAAGAATGACGTAGGTGGGCTTTTTTTCTAATTCAGGTGGGCTTCTCTCTAATTAGTCTTGCTGAAGAAATACCTATGAGGTCAGCCTTTTTGCCTTAGTTTTGAAGCATTTATAACACAATGGCCACTCACATTAATCTTAGCTTATTTTCAAAAGTCAAGACATTTCTGAAAACTAAAATGTAAGTTAAGTAAATTTTTATATCACATAAATCTTGATAACCAAAGTTCTAGATCAAAGTTTTTTTTGAGTAGAGAACAAAATTCCCTTAAAATAGTTTCATTCAGCTTTATAACACAGACTAAAAAATAGACTCTGTGGTCCCCTGTTCTGAAATTAAGAATTATCAATTAGGTTATTTCCTGTCATGCCCTTGTCACTTTCATGACTGCTACTATTACATAATTACCACATAATTATCACTGCATAATGTATAAGTGATACTTCAAGAAACTCTTGCTATGCTGCTGCTTTCTGTGTCATTGGCTCATGACAGAACAGCTTCACAGTCTGAAATATGTCCTACATTACTCAAAATAAGGCTTTGGATTTTTTTTTCTTAAACCTAATGGTATTATGTCCATGTTCATTTGGGAAGTCCCCCTGGTGGAAAGCCACCTGGTAAAAATAGGGCACACATGGTGACATAACAAATATGACAAGAACAAGAGAACAAAACCCATGATATTAAAGAAAATTATAAAAAATAACACACTAAATTGAACTAATTATTGGCCTTAGAGTGACTTCCCATAACCCTTAGCAAATAGGGGTCTTTCCTGGAGAGACTGCCTGCTTCCCAGGCCTTCAGCCAGCCCTGGATGCCATTTTGACCCCTTCTGATGGCTCCAGTTTCAGCCTGGGTGCTGATCTCAGCTCTGAACTCACCTGAGCTCAAGTCAGGATGTGCTGTGCTAGAGCACAGCAGATTGGTTGGTTTGTGCACAGACTTAATAGTACAACCCGCAAAGCAATGCTTGCTACTTGTATTTGTTGGTTTGTTAGTTCGTTTTTACTTTAACTCAGGCCAACATTTTTAACTTTTTTTTTTCTTAATGAGTGATTGAAGGTGAAAAAAATGCACTTTAAATTTAGTAGACTGCCTTACCTACTAAATTACCCAAAATTAATGTCATATATATAGTTCTATATATAAAAGGTTACACATGTACTATGGAGGCACCAATGTATATATCTTTGATAGGTTTGCAAAAATTAAGTACACTAAAATGGTCAAATAAATGCTCATCACAATTTTCAGTGGAAACATACATTTGAGAAGTTACTTTCAAAAACTAGTTTGCTAATACTAAGTTATTATATGCCAAAAGTGATGTCATTTAATAGTACTTACAATCTCAAAATCCTTGTATAAATTACGGGGTGGTTTTGATAGCTTATGGTTTAAAAAGTTTTATTTTTTATTTTTTTTTTATTGGTTGTTCAAAACATTACAAAGCTCATGACATATCATCTTTTATACATTTGACTCAAGTGGGTTATGAACTCCCATTTTTACCCCAAATACAAATTGCAGAATCACATCGGTTACACATTCACATTTTTACATAAGCTAATTAAAACATAAGATAAAATTATTTAAGTGGCCTGAAGTTATATTTAATTTTAAAATGCAGAGGATAAATGTATGGACTTATATAAAAATACAAATCATACTATACATTTTACATATTTTAATATGTGTAATACAAAAAAAATGTTAGGTTTGATAATAGTTTCAGAAACAAATCATAAAATTTCACTTCACTATCATGTTTTAAAACTTGCAAAAGCAGTTTAAATTGACATCATTAAAAAATTTAAGGAATACATAAACTGTAAGATACTTAAAGAAAGGAAGAAAAGGAAGGGAGAACAGGAGAACTCAGGAGACCTCAAAACATTTATCTCTGAAATACTAAAAGGAAAAACAAACAAATAAATAAAAGCAATGAAATCTTGTTTTAGATCAATTACTTTACAACTGTGGAACACTAATAATTTTAAATGAATGAATCAACCAATAAATGCATAATAATTAAATGTAGAAAACAGCATGTTCCATTTTCTTTTGATTTATGTTCACTCCCTAGTTCACTGATGACTACACAATAAATAACAGAAAAATGTAGTTTGTATTTCCTGTTTGTAGGGAGGCTCTTCCAAAATATTTAAGCGTAAAAGCCAGCAAAGCATTTTAAACTGAGTCCTAATTTTTTCATATAGTAGAAATGCTGATTTTTTATTACACTTTTCCTTTTTATGTTCTCAAGATACTTTCAAAAACAAGTGATTCACCTGCTAAGTATCTCAGAAATAGAAAAATAAATTAATTTTTATTCTCTTTGATTACTCAGGGCCTTTTTGTTTATGCATCTACTTGGCCTCTTACATCAAGAGCTCTGTCTTTTGGAGCACTAGTCAAAGGGTATCTCTTAAAGGTACCATGTAACATATTTTGTCAGAAAATAGAGGAGTTTTCCTTTGGTGCATTTGTGAAAACTGATTTTCAGGGGCCTCAGACATACACTTTGATGTAGGCAAGACATCCATATAACAGCCATATACTGAGCTGAGGGTTTTCCAGAGTAAGGTCACAACCATAATGCCATAAACCAAACAGCTAACAGGCGTCATGTCATCGTATCCAGTTTTACACCATTAGTAATATATCAGGAGCCCCTGGATCTGTAAGACTGAGAAGAATTTTCAGTTGCCTTAGACCTTCCCTCCTATGCAATGCCCTAAGTGCCCTCCTTGGGCCCTCCAGAGGGGCTTTCCTAGCTCCTGGAGAAAGAGGATTAACTGTCAGACTGCCCAGATTTTCCCTCAGCTTTGCAAAAGCCACCTTGGTCTGCTATGACACCTCAGACACCCCGGAACCCCCACAGAGACCTTGTTCTTCACTACTCCCAAAGCTTGTTAGGTATAGTCCTGCCATTAGTAGGTGCCCTGGAAAAACCAAAAGGAAAGACAAAATTCCCAACTCATGAACTCAGAAACTAAAGGACAGTCATACATATGGCCTGATTGAGAGTTCTGGGTCTCTAGAATTAAGCCACTCAACAGACTCAAGTTCACTCATTCATTCATTCCTTAAGAGACAAAAATTAAGTTCATTCTGAGTCTAGATTTGTACTGGATAATGTTTATTCTCCTTTATATCTAAAGACTGACACATTCGACATTTTTAAGTCATCCAAAATCAGGAAACACATACACAATAATCTATATGCATGTGGTACTGTGCTAAACTACGTGTTTTACAACATCCAATCAAGGTGGAAATGAAAATTAAGTAGTTTTGATTACTACCAAAAAATGTTTACATTTTAGCATATCAGAAGTTTTTTTGTGTGTGTAATGCACGTTTTTTGAAACATGAAGAAATCTGTCATCTAATGTCCAGATAAATTAACATTAGTATTTGAATTATTTAAAAGAACATTTAGGAGAAATGAGATGCTTAACAATTTTAATTCTACACCTTAAAAAAACTGCATGTGAATATCTGTTTTCATATCTCTTCATGAAATTTACATGACTGCTAAAACCATTTTTATTCTTGAAGATTTAGGAAAAAATGCTATTGAATGACTAAATCATTGCTATTAAAAAGATTGATGTTCCTTGGAAATAAGGTACAAGGTGGGAAAAAGGAACAAAAGTGAAGCACTTCTCTTTCATTTCTTGAATATTCACAATTATGTGGAAAAGTGCCCACTTAAATATAAAATTAAGTGCTATAATTTCATATATAGAATTTTCAAATTTTATGAGAATAATATAATGACAGAATTATTTGTGGGACCAAGAGTTTTGGACCATTGAGAGACTCACATGAATCTGTGCACCGTTAGTTCAACAGGACTTCAAGGCTGCTTTCTAATCATCCAGCTTAGATTGCCAAGTCTGGCCATCTCTACACTCCCGTGCCAGACCTGCCTACCGAAAGCAATGCTACCTTCCTCACAAAGCGGGTGGCTGGCATCTGTCGCCTTATTGAATGCAGCTCCTCAGATAAGAAAATAAATGTAATTCAAATGTCCTTTGCTTGCTGTTTTTATGAGTTCTGTATGAAAACCCCAAACTCAGTATGGCTTTATATTAGTTCAGTTTTCAATGCTCCTACTTCCTTTAATGAACCAAGTATTTTAAAAGAGAACATTCTATATTAACTTCTTAAGTGATTAATAAAACAAAATCACACGAACAATCCTCAAACAAAGTTTCAAAGAAAAACTCAGCTCCATTTAAAAGAAAGCAGTTAGGAATGAAAATATTGGATTAACATTTGACTGTCACTGAACATAGTACATAAAAATCACATAGCCATGAATGCTATAGTTACAAATATATAAAATTATTCTATAAAACATTTTAGATCACAGAATGGGGAAAATAGGAATATATTAAAACAGGGCTTGTTCAATTGAAACAGCAGTAGTATACCCCTCTCCTAATCCTGAGCCAATGTCTCTAGGGTACATCAGTAAGCCAGGCAAGTCCAGGGAAGATTTCACAAAAGAGAAAACTTAAGTGAAACAATCGGGATTTTCCCAAGTCTCTGGCTTATGTGTGGATAGTTCTTGAACTTGGGACTTTGGACGGCAGGGCCAAGGCTTCAGTTCAGTTTTCACCACTGGTTTTACATAATATTGCATTTTAAAATCTCATAATCTAACTTTCTTTTCTTCTGATGAGATAATATAACTAATAATAGAAAACACAGGGGCCCTGCCTGAGTATGTCATTACCTAGAATTGTTGGCTAAAATCTGTTAGTCATTAAAAGGAAAAAGATAAACTGAAATTATGACATATATTTTTTTAATGATGTTTGTTTATAACCCAGAAAAATTCCTTCCATAGACTATAAAATTTTGATGCAGGATTCTAAATATGCAATACCAACAATCTCCATCAATAACAATGCATCAAATACATCCATGTATGAGACTTGAGAAAAATCTCTCTATATTCAGAAAATAGTGTTAATTTTTCTATGCATTCAGCTGTAAAAAACATGATAAATTCTGTATGTTTATCACTATCACATCTTTGAGTTATGATAGTTTCGGTTTCCAATATTTGGCTTGAAAAAAGCTAAATAAAAGTAAATAATAAGATTCTGTTAAGACTCTCAGCATGAATCTTCAGACTATAAATACTACACAAGTGATCATCAACATAATGCACACAACATAATCTACTGAAAAGTGTCAAAAACTTGCAAAAGTAGCACTTTACTAATAGATGACATAAGGATTTTCTAATGATTTGTCATCAGAAAACTGGCTGCAAGTGATCTTTGCTAAACCGTTTGGGTACAGTATATATACATATATATGTATTTTTCATTCTTTTTTTAAACATATATATATATATATTTTTTACTTCTAAAGTTTACCATCAAATACTTGTTTACAAATAATGTCTGAAAGTGCAATTTTTTTCTGAAATCGTTAATATAGCATTTAGTGCTATTTATTTATATGGGAAATCATTCTAATAGTTACAAAACAATCATAAATGTCCTAAGAAATTATTTTTTCCTTAATTTGAGCTTCAAGAATTAAAACCTTGCCAAACAATTAGTTTAATGGAGATTATGTCTATGAGTGTACAATAAAACTACAACCTGCTAAGTGATCTTAAAAATTGAAAAGAACATTCAGATCAGGGATAAGCACAAAGATAACTCAAATTTAGTTCCTATCTTTTAATATATTAGTTTAGTGTTTCACTAATTTTTGTTTTCTAAATTTGGTTTTCCATTCCTTCTCCCAATCTTCTTTTAAACACTCAAATCAACAAATTCTATTGACAAAAGACAAAAATTTGACTGTAATGCATCCTGACTGCAGTGAAACTATCCAACATTCACTAATTCTTTTATTCATTCTATAAACATGTATCAGATGCTACTATTGCCAAGCAATAGTTTCTACAAAAAATCCTTGCCTTTATTGCACTTTATGGTTTAGTAGAGAAGTAAGTTAATCACAAAAATAAGAAAAAATATGTATCTTGGTAAATAATAAATATGTGCAGAGAAATAAATATACATTATGTATGAATTAGTGAACAAGAAATGTCCGAGTAAAGATGGGAGGGAGGGAAAGAGTCATCTCTAGGAGTCAACGAGGGGGGCTTTTCAGGTCTACAGAACAGCAGGTGCAGCCTCATGGAGGTGCAGAGTGAGGAGGAGTGGGCATCTTGTTTCTGACATACTCAAGAAACAGTCTAGAGGCCCCTGTGTGGCTGGACAAAGGGGACAAAGAAATACAGAGGTAGTAGAACCGTAATGAGAACCCACATCACACAGCGTTTTAGCACAGCAGGGATTTTGCTTTTCACAATGAATGAGATGCAAATCATTGTCAGCTTTTGAGCAGGCTGGTGACATGATTTGACTTAAACATTAAAAAACTCCCTCTGAGGACCATGCAAGGAGTAAGGCCAGAAGCAGAGCTGATCTGGTCAACTGGGTCTCCATCAGCTTGACAGACCACACAACCCTGACCTGTAGCTTAATATATACTATATATCATATATGACACGCAAAATTCATACCACTAAGGCATTCAGTCTATATAAACCAAGATCTTCAATATGACCCATGCAATGACCTCTTAAGCAACAGAGTGAAGCCAACGCAGAGCTGCAGCTTCCTGATCATTGCTCTACCTCACCATGTCTTCTCCCTCCTGTTGGGGGCCCTCACTGTCACAAATCCATTGTTCACAGTTCCATGAAGGCTTTGCATTTCATGTTCTTTAAGAAAATCAAAAGCCTAAGTTATTCTCCATTCATCAGTTGTCAGTGAGTCAGGAAAACAGAATTCATCAGAGTAGGTCCAACATAGTGAAGGGGATGTGATGAGTTGTCCAAAATGTTGGACGGATAAGAACCGGGACTAGTCAAGAGTCTTGCTTCGAGCACACAGTACTTTGACACCGAAGCTCCTACCAATGCTACAGTAAGCTTGGCCAAAGTGCTGGGTCTTAATGTTGTTGTTGTTGTTTTTAGTAATACATGACAGTAGAGTATGTCTTGCCATATTAATACAGTCATGGAGGGTGTTTTATTCTATGTTGGATCCCAGTCTTGTGGTTGTAGAAGTTGGGATTCACTGCTGTGTATTCATATATGTACATAGGAACGTTATATCAGACTCATTCCACTATTTTTCCTATTTCTGTCCTTCCTTTCCTTTATTCTCTTTTGTCTAATCCTCTGAACTTCTTCCCCCAACCCTTGTTGTGTGTTAGTTCCACATATCAGAAAGAACATTTGGCATTTGGTTTTGGGGGACTGGGTTATTTCAGTTAGCATAATAGTCTCTATATCCATGCATTTATTGGCAAAAGTCATAATTTCATTCTTTTTATGGCTAAGTAACATTTCATTGTGTATATATACCACATTTTCATCTGTTGAAGGGCATCTAGGTAGTTTCCATAGTTAGCTATTGTGAACTGAACTGCTATAAACATTGATGTGGCTGTGTTCCTGTAGTATACTGATTTTAAGTCCTTTGGGTATAGACAGAGGAGTGAGATAACTGGATCAAATGGTTATGCCCTTGCACGATTTCTGAGGAATCTCCAGACTGCTTTTTGCAGTGGTCACACCAATGTGCAGTCCCACCAGCAGGATATGAGTGTACATTTCCCCCACATCTTCACCAACACTTGTTGTTCCTGGTACCCTTGTCATTCTGACTGGAGTAAGATGGAATCTCAGTGTAGTTTTAATTTGCATTTCTCTAAATGCTAGAGATATTAAACATTTTCTCATATATTTGTTGATCCATCATATTTCTTCTTCTGTAAAGTTTCTGTTCAGTTCCTTTGCCCATTTGTTGAAGCATTACTTGTTTGTTTGTTTTTTTGTTTGTTTTGGGTTTTGTTTTGGCATTAAGTTTTTTTAGTTCTTTATATATCCTGGAGAATAATGCTCCATCTGAGATGCCAGTGGCAAAGACTTTCTCCATTCTGTAGCCTCTCTGGCTCTCTTCATGTTCTTGATTGTTTCCTTTGCTGTGAAGCTTTTTAGTTTGGTACCATCCCATTTGTTGGTTCTTGATTTTACTTCTTGCTCTGTAGAGTCTTACTGAGGGAGAGGGGTGTGGGGACTTGCCGCAGTCCGGCTGCACCAAAATAAGGGGGGGGGGGTGCCGAACAACTTGTGTACATTGATACAGCAGGAGAGGGAGCCCTTTATTGTAGGACTGGCGGGATATTTATACATTCCACACAGCTTATTTTAATTAGCATAAACTAGATACAGCAGTCAACCAATAAGGAATCTCCACACTTAATGGCTCACTTTTGTTACTTCACAAACCACTCCCTCTGGCATTTTTCCAGGCGCCATCCAGACTTGTTTACAGACTAACATTTCTCTGGCAAAATGCCAGGCGCCATCCTGACTTGTTTACAGACTTTAACAGGGACTTGATGCTGAGGTGTCCCTGGAGCAGGATGAGATGCAGCACTGCTGCAGAGGGGGCTGAGCCTTGGATGCTGCACTGGAGGAAAAAACACGTGAAGACAGAATAGAAAGTAACTGCTGATGAAATCTAGCAAGTATGATCCTCAGACTTCAGCCCTCGACAGTTAAGAGAAAAAGCTCAGAGGTTGGAAGAGAATTGGGGGAGGTAGTCAGCAAATTGCACACTTTGATGCAATGTTTTCAACAAACAAAGATCTTTTTCATGTGGAAATATGTTTAAATTACCTGGAATTAAGTTCTGTTTTTGGTATGGAGATACAATTCTATTTTTTTTCTAAATATATGAACAATTACTGATAATTGATAGATATTGATAACATTGGGTCACTACAGATGATTGTCACCTTGATGAGATTTCACACTCACTCTTTTGTGAGGTTATATTCCAGGCCTCTCTCTATTACATAAGTACACATATTAATTACCTTTATCCATGTACCAGTTCATAGGCCTTGGGTCTGGGTGGAAAATCTTCCCCCCATATTAATCTTTAATCTCATCTTAGCTATTCTTGGCTCATTCTAGTACAATTTAATATTGCCAAGATTCCTAATACATTCTAGGAAATTATTATATTACATCAAATATATGGTATAATTTGGGGAAAATTGTGCCTTTACATTAGTAAGACTTATCCATATGCATGGTATAATATTACACATTTTTCTTTTCTTGTTTTTTTTTCTTTTTCTTTCTTTTTTTTTTTTTTTTTTTTTGGTGGTACCAGGGATTGAACTAAGGGGCACTCAGTCACTGAGCCACATCCCCACACGATTTTGTATTTTATTTAGGGACAGGATCTCACTGAGTTGCTTAGCACCTCATCATTTCTGAGGGTGGCTTTGAACTCATAATCCTTCTGTCTCAGCCTCCTGAGCCACTGGTATTACAGTCATCTACCACAACACACAGTAATGTTTCTTAATAAAGTTCTGTCTCCCAATCAAAAAACTTTGCCTTTCATTAAATTTATTCCAGAGTATTTTTGTTACTCTGAGTAATGTCTTTGTTATTACGAGTAGTATCATTCTTTCAATCACTTTATATCTAAGTTTGTGTAGCTAGCAAGGGTAATAGAATTCCATTTGAGTTATATATACCTATTCATTTATTTAAACAATTTATAGATACTTTGAGTTTAAGTAATAATGTTGGACATCTTTTATCATGATTCAATTTTAAAACTGTGTTTTTAATTTTTTACTACTAAATACTAAATATATATAGTATTTAGTATTTAGTAGTAAAAAATTATATTAATTAAAAAATTATATTAATTAGTGATAAACGATGAGTAATAATTCTGGATCACTATATCATTTATTACTCATTATTTATCACTAATTAATATTATGAATGATTGTTATTAATCATTGAACACTTGACTACTTTATGCCAGGGAATGTACTAGGTTTTTGGAATATATCACAGAACAAATTGGATTAAAGTGCTTCTCTAACTTTATGTCAAGTTAAAAATGGTTATTATTATTTTCAGGGTTTTTTTTTTTACCATTCTTTTCTAAGGAATGGGTATTGGATTTTATCAATATCTGTATATATTGGTAAATATATACATATGTATATATTTATGTAGCAGAATATTAACATTGAACTACTTAAATATTGACTTGCTCTGGGACTCATGTCAGTGAAAAACAGTGTCTTCCTCAGTCAAAAGGAGTGAATGGAATATGAATGTAAGAAAAACAGGTGGCTAAAACCAGGCATTCAATAGGTACTGTTTCATCAGCTATTTCACTTTGTGATTAAATGATCTGACCAGAACAACTTTAAAAGGGAAAAGTTTATTTGAGGACTCATGGTTTTAGAGGTCTTAGTGCATAGAAGGCCAGCTCCATTCCTCTGGGCTTGAGGTGAGGCTGAACATCATGGCAGGGCAGTGTGGCAGGGGGAAGCAGCTCACAAGATGATCAGGCAGCAGAAAATCTCCGCTCTCCAGATAGAAAATATATATGCATATCTGTGCCCCCAATGAACCACTTTCTCTAGCCACACCCCACCTGCCCCCAATCAACACGCAGTTAATCCCATCAGGAATTAATCCACTGATTAGGTTAAGGGTATAGCCCAATCATTTCTCCTCTGAACCTTCAACATGAGCTTTTGAGGGACAACACACATCCAAACCATAACAGGCAACTGTGCCACTCAGGTGAATGAATGAATTGTAATACTTGGGAAATTTGTAACTTAGAAATTTTCTTTAAAGAAGCACTGACTATCTGAGAATTCGAGTAGTAAGATTACTCTTATTTCCTTGAGTTGAATTTCACACCTCTGATTATAGAACCCTCCAAATCAAGGGATCTGTGTTCTAGGCCTTCAACGCAGAAAACATATCCTTCTGGGAGGATGGTATTCAGAAAGCAGGATGCAGAAAATGCTCACAAGCAGAATGTGAATGCCGTCAGTGAATGATAACTACAATGAGACAACAGTAATGCAGGCAGCCACGTCATTCAGCTCCTAATGACCAGATGAAACATGCTTCCTGAGACCCTGTCTCAAAATACAAGTAAAAAAAGGCCCAGTGGTGTGGCTCACTGGTAGAGATAACACGAATTCCCACTACAACAAAACAACAGCAAAACTGAAAGTGAAATTATTGTTGATATTTCCCCTCACCCTCTTTTACAACTTCTCTCAGCCTCCAAATAAAGCAAAACAGAAAATATTAACCAAAAAAAAAAAAAATCAAGGACAAAAAAGAGAAAAAAAAATTTGAGATTATTATAAGCTGAAAATTGAACACTTGGATGCAACAGCAAGCTGGGCACAGCTGGACAGAGAGACAGTACAGGGGACATCACCCTGAACACAGGAACAGAGATGGCAGGATGGAGAAGATGACGTCATGAGGGAGATGCTGGGTGAGGAGTGAGCTGCCTGGTGGTGACTCTCCCCCCAGAGCTCCACGGCCACTAGCCCCCAGGGAACTGACAACTGGGACCACGCTCTTTCTTCTAGCATCTCCCAGACAGTGACGGTAACGTCGATAACACAAACCCAAAATTAAGTGAGAGAAGTGCAATTGCTATAAATTATCCATGAAGAAGTATTTCCCCTGAGAACTCAGGCTAATGCAGATAAGCATTCCCCAGATGGCGAAAACCTGCTGCCTCCCACTGCTTCTTTGTAGGGAGGCTATGGCATCTGAGGGTCCCATCTTCTCCTGATGATTCAGCTTTGTGTCCTGGCTGAGGCTAATCCTTGCTTCCTGCCCAACACTGACACTAACTCTAACGTCCACTACTTAGATTAGTGCTTTTGTGATATATATCATCTGAGCAGGTGACTTCATGAACTTTTCCAAAGGTGGGGTCCTTCTATATTGCCAGATGTGAACCTTTTATTTGGTACCAAAATTTGTGCTTCACAAGTTCTTGGGGCTGTGGAAGTGCAATCTCATGGAAGTTTTTCCCCCAGTAAAATCTAGGGAAATAAAAAAAGGGGAAGAATGTTGGGACCTTATTTATCCTTATATTTTAGGCTTTTTTTTTTTTTTACTTTATTCATTTGAAAGCTAAGTAAAGAATTTACTGGAAATTTTGTAGATATTTTTAGAGGACAATTTTTAGCATCTCTAACATAGTAGAATGTAGAAATATAAGTATTTGAGGAAGGTTTTTATACTTTGGGGATAATCTATGTAAAACAGCGTATAAACAAATTCTGATAATGTTAGTGATAGTTTTAATCTAGTACTCTCTTAAAATTTCATTGCTGTTTTTGCAGCAAATAGTGTTATTTTTAATTGTCATGGGTTAACAGAATAAGAATAATATTCACACAGGAATCACTTCTTTAGGCCAAAGGAAAGACTGTCTGTCATGGTCTGCACATGGTTCACCTACAGAAAGAGTGGGTGGGATGCACACAGCAGGCTGAAATGCAAGGTAGCTGTCTTGTTCCTGTGTGGAGCACTTTTACTTCAGGAATGGTGTGTCTGTACATCAGGAATAATTATCATATCAAATGCTGGTATTGTTGCATGAGAGGTAATGTGGTTGCACTTTTACTGATGATCCGAAAGTATTTTTGATATGTAGTTTATAGGACTTATAGGTGGTAGTATGCTCATTAATATGTTTTGATAACATTAAATGTGATTTGTAATAGTATCTTAACCTCTGTCCTTTCATCCACCAGTAGCCCAAAGTAATAAATTCCTCTGCTTTCAGTAGCTTATTAGTAAAATGCTAAAAATTCCTACTTTGGAATTTTGAAACCCAAGTAATGTGAAAAGGTTTAAAATATACCCCTTTAAAATTATTTTAATATTTATATGGAACAAAACCTGGAAACTACAGTGTAGACAGAAGGTTCTTTCAAACCCCTGAGAGCAGCTATGTTTAAATGGACAAGTTTGAGTTATATTTACAAGTTGTGTATAAGATAAACATAATTGGAACATAATGTTTAGACGCACAATAATAAAATAGGTATCTTATTATTATTCAAGTATCTATTATTTTATTTTAACTCAAATTGTTGACATTCTCTATTGTTTCTTATGTCCAGGATTTGTGGATGTACACTATGCATGCTTTAGCTTCTTTAATCCTGCAAAAATCACAGATGGAGAAATTGAGTCTTTGGGAAATAACAGGACATGCTAAGTCTCCCACTGCTACACTGTGCTTGCTGCCTGAGTGTTTAAATCCAGAGTACATGATCATAATCTTTATGTCATGTAAAGCCCAGCAAAATAAACAAATAAAAGTAAAGTAAAGAAAGAAAGACAGATGGAGGTCATTATGCCTAAAATAAAAAGTGTAGCATAGTCTCAGTTTCATCTTTTGCCAAGGCCAATGACTTAGCCTTCCTTGATACGTTTTGACCTCTTTCTTTGTAAAATAAATTGTGTCTCTTCATTAATAGTGTCCCAAGAACAGGTCACAGGCAGTCCCAGTGCAGTGGCTGGCACAGAGGTCTCCCCGCTTCCTTAAGGGAAGCTGGTCAGTTGGCTTCACTTGCCCTCTTCCTCATTATTTCTTCAAATGTCTGCATGCAGCCTTCTGAAATTTGGATTCTCAACTTCCTTTGTGTTTGCTGACCCTTCCTCTTTCCCTCCCTACATCTTTTACTCTTCCTCTCCTCCGTTTGCACTTCTCTGGACCATTATCTTCTCATATTCAACTTCTGTAGCCCCACATTTCCTTCTCCGATGATTCTGTCTCTCCCTTGATGTACTCCTTCATATGACTTCTCTATTTATGTTTAACATATGGTAATGCAGCGCACCAATGCAATCATTTAGGAGGAAAGATGTCAAATGACTTCAACTTAAATGCCCAGGCTATGAGTTACAATATTTGGTTTTCCATTCCTACTAGTCATTATATAAATTATTGCTTTAGATGTGCAATATATTCAGCAAGAAAGAGAACGTCAGAGAGTTTGATATAAGAAAGCTTGCTATGGCTGGTCAAATACAACTACTGTGATCTCAGCACACCACAAAGATGGGGCATAGGGGAAAAAAATTTAAAACTTAATTAAAATCCACTGCATGACCTTAAAGAAATGCTGCCGTGTGCATGACCTGTGTTATTGACTAATATTTTTCAATATTAATTCTGTTATATAAAATGATTATTTCAAATGAAACAAACTTTCTTTACAGTGTAATTCCAAGTATATTAATCCTTGGTTCTTATGGTAAGGAGTAAAAAATGGAATAATAAGAATATATAGAACCTCTTCAGTAATTTAAGATATTAAATATAATTCATATTTGAAGTATGAATATTCTCTAATATTCTAATCCACCATGTGTCAATTCAAAACTTGTGCCTCTAAAACAAATTTCTTCTTTGTTGCCTGTGATTATTTCCTCAAAACCAATAAGACTTCCAGAAGAATCCCAATTAAGTTAAAGCTAATTTTAGAAACAGTTTTATAAATATTTAGGAACCAAGCCCTTTCATTCTAAACCATGGCAAGTGATTCTGCACTAATATTGTCTGACAGTGACCTAATTAGAGTCATTTGCATACTAATGAGACTTTGGAGGAGATAAGCAATAGCATGCTTGTAATAGATAATTAATTTGTATTTCAAAATAAGCTATGGCTATTTAACAACAACTCAAATGACACATTGAATTAAAAGAGTTGTTCGAGGTACTCCTTCACAATAAACCCCTGTTATAGCTTTCCATTCTGCTTAAACCTCAAGCTGAAGAACATACCCCGTGCATCCATGTATATTCATAGGGCGGCTCCTCATTAAGTGCTTGATTCTCAAATTTATCTTCAAAATAATATCCGTCTTTGCCAAGAAATTCGTCATGATTTATGTGTTCTTTATTAAGGCATTCTCTCCTTATGTTGCAGCGTGTGTGTGAATGGTACGATGCACTTTTCAAATAGTCTTACATCATCCCCAAGATCATAATTCCCATGGTTTAGTTGTTGAAATAGAAGCTTAGTATAGGGCTCTGGGCACAGAAAAATCAAGAAGAGCCAGGCCTCCCCCCCACAGCCTTCTGCACTCCTCATGCTGCCTGCTAACAGGGAATAAACTTACAGAACCGTAAGTGCAGGACAACTAATAAACTTGTTCAACACGTCCAGTAGACTGTCCCTTATTGATCATTGAAAGCATAAACTATCTGGCATCATTCAGCAGTCACTGGGTGAGAGCATATGGATGATGTATGCAGTGCCTTCCTCGTCCCACCCATTAATCTCTCTCTCATTTCAGTTTCAAACTGTAGCTATGGTTTATTTTCATAAAGATAAGTCTCCCTACAGTAAAGCTGTTCTGTTATCAATTACTCCATGCCTGGCAGTCCTGGGGGGGAAAGCACTGATGACATAATTGCGGGTGAATTGTGAAAGTAATACGGGCCTTTATCCAAGAGAAATTTCAAATTTTCACATTTACCAAAAAAAAAGAAAAGAAAAAGAAAAAGAAAATCCTCCCTGCTGTATCCAATACAGACACAAGGTTATTTATGTAGACTCTTGAGGAGAAGGTCCAGATTAGCCATCCTCGAAATTTCAGGTGAACAGGAAAGAATTTGCAGTAAAGAGAACAATTGAGGAGGAAGGAAGAGAAATAGACTACCCGCACGTTAGAACACCACCTCTGAGCCTGTCATGCAAAACCGGGAGTGATTTAGAGGTTAAAAATCCATTTTCCCTTTTAATGAAGAATATATTTCCACCAAATTAGAGATTTGCATTTTTTATGTATCATTGTCCTAAAAAACATCCTAGACCCTAGGGCTAGAAGAAACCTCAGGAGGCTTAGAATAATGTTATATTCTTTTTTGAAACCTGAAATAATTTAGGGATTTTATTTTCCAATTTACATGAAGGAATCACTGAAAACTAAAAGAGTTTAGGTGACATTCTTAGAGTCACACATAATAAGCCATGAACTGTGAAGTAATTTACGTTTCTATATAATAGGATGTTAAATACCTTGTTAAGAAATTCATTTCAGAATGAATTGTACTGAAATCCATATATAACACTTTATCTGAGCAGGTACACTGTATTCACTGGCATTGCAAACCCACTGGAATGCATGCATTTGAAGGCTCCTGACTGCACAAACACATAGGTAAAGATCAAATTTAAAACAAAACACACCAAACTAAAGGCATTCTACTAATTTGGCCAAGGGCTATTTGCTAATATTGTAAGACTATATATATATATACACACACATATATATATAATATTCATGTGTGATATGACATATCAAATATAGTCATCAGGCTAAAATATTTAATTATTTTCAGACCTAAAAATAATCTAAGTTAGAGTTTCTGGCATGAACTAAATCTGTACTTCTCTGAAACAGATTCAATTGGACAGGAGCATTTCCAGGGCTCCTATTTCCCCATTTTGGGATTGCACACTGTTTTCTGCCTTACTTGAACTTTATGCATATTGTTTCATTGATAGACTCACACAGGTACTTAGTGAGTCTTGCTAAGCATGCACCACTTCAGAGAAAATGTGTGTATGTCAGTAAGTGAAAACCAAAGCGTGTGGGCTCTCAGCTGAAAGCCACCACCCTAATGATTAAGCTGCTTTCAAGATGCTGAATTTGGATTCTAAGTCGCCAGGGCACTCAAAGCACCACTCTAAAAGTCACCTTGGTGTATGTGCCGGTAGCTAGTGACACATCACCGAAATGACATCTCCTTTAAAAAAAAAAAAAAAAAGTCATCCTTTCTGTTCACTTCAGATAAAAATAGCAGAGGCCTGAAGCACTGTTCCACATTTTATGGTCTCATGGACAAGCACAAGAAGTTTCGTTTATAAAACAACAAAAGCCATCAAGTGCTCGTTTAATTGTACAGAATGCAAGAGGTACCCTGAGTTCGTCCCTTCAGCCTAAATTAGATCCATGTAGGTGATGTGTGTCTGTGTCTTGCCATGTCAGTCAGGAGACCCAGCAGCCCTTGTATACACTGAAGGTTGCCAAGCCTGTCTCTTCGGATCTGTTCTCTAATTCTAGGCATTAAAGTTCAATATTTATGCAAGAAAGAGATTCAAAGATGCAAGTTATTCTTCATTTTTATGCATGTTTATTTAAAGTGTATTTAGCTATTTTTTTTTTTTTTTCGTACTTCTTTAACGGGTCAGCATTCTGTTCTGGATAAAACCTCAGAGCTTTCCTAGACATGTAGCCCAAATGTTTGGATGACTGGGAAGTTAAGGGACCTAGACAGATCCAGAAGGTAGATTGGGGATGGTTATTTATCTCAAGGCTGATGAAAATTCCAGGTGACAGGAGAAAGAGGTTGGCCCCTCTTAACAACATATTATAGATAAAATTAAGCCATGGCTGACTGCACTGTGTCCAGTCAAGTGAAGACTCACCACTCCTTCAGTAGGTGCCTGGAAAGGGCTGCTCCTGGGGAAAAGTCACCCCAAGCAGATCTCGAACCCCTTCTCACCAGTACTGGCTTTCCCTTGTAGGTCCAGCCCACAGAGCTTCAAGCTGGGGCCAATCTGGAGGCAGCAGGGAAGGAGCCTGATGGCCTCGCTGAGAAGTGAGCCCCATTAGCCACCTCTCAGCCTGAGGCAGAGAGGAATGAAGGAGGAGACATCAGCACAATGAAATGGAGCAGGCGGATGGCAAGCTAAGAACAAGCCAGGTATGTACAAAAGTCACACTGGTGCTGGCAGCATGCCCATGGAGATGTGGCCTTCAAGGACAGCTCTGAGAGACGGGGCCACTTGACTTGAACCTGGAACAGGGTTGGGAGTTGGAAGCCCTGGTGAGGCTCTCTGGGGTGGCCCCCTGATTCTCACTCCTCTGCTGTTCACACCTGGCAACCCTTTCCTTGGAGAGTGGAAGGAACTGCATGTGGAGTTTAGCCAGCAGAATAAGGCAAAGGTGAAGGGATTTAGTGACCGGTGACTACGAATACGATGCCCAGCTCTCTGGGGCCACTTTGTGTTGGGGGAGTGGATAGACATCTTTCAGGACTTGTGGGGAGAAAGACTGCTTTTTTTTTCATCTGGGATTCAAATCCTTTGCCCCCACATGTGGTGGGCCTTTTTGGTCAGAGTGTAGTGAAGGCACAGGGTTCAGTGGGCAGCCTGGGAGCAGGTGGGGAGCACCTGCAGTGAACACTGCTCAGGAGCCGTGGACTCCAGGAGAGCCATCAGCTGGGCTCAAGTCACCAGGATGGCTTCCCTCTTCCATTCCTGCCCTACCGATGTGGCAAAGTCACACTCTGCTTCAGGCAGCTTGCACTCTCTGCGACATTCTGAACATGGTGTGTTGATGAGCCAGGTACAAACTGATGACATACATGCTAGGCCAGGATGTGGTTGAGTAGATATGTAAACAGCAAACATAACTGGAGAATTATTGCACTCTTGGAGACAACTCCAGGATGGCTGGTGTCCCCAGCTGAGAGAACTCTGCTATTCTCCAGTTGCCAATGCCACCCATGGTACTGAAGATGTCCTTGGCGGTACTTCCTCCTTGAAATGCTCATGGCTCCACGGCAATAACTACAAACCATGACTTTGACATCACTTTCTTCTCATTGCTCAGAAATTATGGTCTAAGTTTGTTAATTAATTCATGATGAAAAATACAGACTTATCTCTGATATTCTGGAGTAATTTAAATCGCTGGTTTCAATAACCCACTGTAAGGAATAATGAAATTTTAAGGAAAAAATAAACAAGACAGAGGACCATATAAAGTGACATTTTATGTAACACCTAAGGTCTATACAATAAAAATTTAGATTTGTTATTTCATTCGGAAACGCCAAAGGAATCTGACTGGAAGCAAGACCAAGTATTTTAAATGATCTGACAGTACTTCAGATAGCTTGTATCTTGTCATTTAGAACCAAAAACTCTGTGAAGCCCAAATAAGCAATGGATGTTACTAAATATATATTACAGGAACCTTCATGTATGAGTGTAGGATGTGGCAGCAAGTTGATTCATTGTCAGATTTATAGTAGGAAAAACAGTCCTATGACCCAGTAAAGTGTATTTTGCTCAAATACTGTTGGCATGAGAAAATAAATTGAGAAGGACAGAAAGAAAACAGAGTGGTAAATAAATTACTACCACAGATTAAGAACCTAGAAAATACACACCACTGTGTTCATAATAGTTACACATGGAAGAAGAAACCACAGACACGTTTTTGTTTTAAAAGTGTGTGATGTGTTTTCTGTTTCTGTGTTTCTCCTTAAAACATGCAGGACTCTACACTGAGTCTGTCCCCAGAACCAAGTGGAATGTCACCCTGTTTCAGTAAGGAGCTGCTGGACAAGTTCTTCCAGGCCTTTGTGATGGCCGCAGAGAGCTCCTTACACAGATTCAGACTTTGCCTATCAATTCAAACATAGCAGTTTGATTCAAAGTGACAGGACAGAACTATAAACAGGAAATCATTACCTACAAAATGTAGACCAACAACACAGAGATATGTGCATTAAAGCTTCATAGTGTTTCCTTCTCATTTATATATTTTTAAAATGATTCTGAAACTCTTAGGCTTCTCAAATCATAACAAACTTCATCATCACTGGGTAGTCTCTCTGGACTGGAATTTTAGGAGTTAGACTTCTCCCTCACTACACAGTCTCTGTAACCTTTAATTAGGTGTTGCTTATCACTCCTACATATTCATACTAAAAATGTGTGTCCCAGAGGACTATGTGTGATATATCTATGTCATTTATCTTTGGGGTCCCTTAAGCAACGAAGTAACGTTATAAGATACCTTCAGTGAACACCTACCAACCCATAAATAAACTGTCCACCGAGTACAGAATTTCTATTCAAAACAATCTAGAAAAAAAATTTGGGGGGGGGATTAATTATGCTAAAAATAAATCTTAATTTTATTTACAGACAATAAAATAATTATACAAATAACAACTAGGAAATAGAAGCAAATTATGCCAGTTCAGATAGAAAAGCTGGCTCTTTGAGAAGTGGAAAAATATGGAAACAGAAGTGAAGTGGATGGGAATTACCAAAGCCATTCCTACACATAGACTGTTCAGACAAAGTTCAGGTTTTCAGAGTTTGACAACGAGTTAATCCCAGAATGCAATGACAGACGTTTGGTGGGAAACGGGGAAATGGGAAAGTCAAGGGTGTTAGATTCTGGACCATCTTGTACAAATGCAGGGGAGAGGCTCTCCGCTGAGGAGTGAAGTATGGTACCACTGAGATTTATTTATTTCCGTTGAAGTGAAATTGACAAAAAAGCTACATGTACTAGGTCACTGACTACTGAAAATATGCACCAGCAAATTGGACCTTTCATTAAGTGAATCTTTGTAGAAACCACGTGGAACATTGCTAACGCTGGCTAGAGTTCCCAGTAGCCTTCTCAGCAGCTCCCTGGCAAAGGCCCTGGGACCACAGTTGGAGAACCAGTGCTGTGGCCAACCCAGGGTTATAGCCTCACGAGCTATGCCAATATCCGGCAAAGTATTTAGGGAAATATCATCCCTAATATGAAAGCCATAAAAAAATTTGCTTAATAAACAAGTTACATGGAAGACATGACCACTGGACATTCCTGATTCAACAACACAACATTGAGGACAGGCACTTCAAAAATACAGAAATTAATTTTCATGTCATTAATAATCATTAGTGATTAACAGAAGCCAGAGACATCTCTACTTCATATCTGAGGCGCTAGGTGTCCAGGTTTCACCCCATCAGTGACCTTGAGATCATGCCCGATTCTACCTTAAGTGATTCACTCATTCCTTGGCGTAAAGCTGAGGGATTGGAGAAGACAGAGAGTCAAGGATCTTGATGGCACCTGTGACAATAGTGTTGTTATACTCCATGCGGAAGTCTGAGATCTGCTCTACCCATGGGCTCTGCTCATGACGGTTTTGAAAGATGAGTGAGTTAAGAATCTTTTCCACTTTTAAGTGTTTGAAAAAAAAAAATCAAGGAAAGAGTATTTTCTGACTTGCAGTTAATAGAAAATTCATAAGTGAAGTTTCCTTGCTGCACAGCCATACCCATTGTTTAATGCTCTCTGGCTGCTTCTACTTCTCAGGTGGAGGAGTTCCAGAGACCTTATGGCTCTCAAAGCCGAATATATATAGTTTGTGCCCCTTCATAGAGAAAGTTTGACTATTCCTAATATAGGTAAAAAAAGGTGATCTCAAAAAACTACATTGAAGTTCCTTCTTTCAGGAATATCTTTAGGAATTTCTCCTGAGGACATCATATATTTTTTTCCAAAGACAAGAAGGAAGTGGACTATTGCAAGTTGTATATATTTTCCATTCATTTTTACCTCCTGATTCAAACATGGCTACCAACACAATTTTTTTTCTCTCAAAATTGGAAAACATTGGCTATCACATACATGTCCATTCTTTAGAATAGAGCAAATGTTCAGGACTAGCTTTATTCTCATATCTCCCTGAAGACCAGTTGAGAAGCATCTGGTGTCACACTATGACTATAAGAGCTAGTCATCACTTTAATCTGCTTGAATAATAAGCACTATTGAAACTATGGCTACAGAACACTGCCCGATTCTTAAATATAAAAATATTTTAAAATAGTGAATTTTTATACTTTGTGGAAAAACAACATTGTTGATCAAAAAAAGGAATATAAGTATAATATAATTTTTTAAATAGACATCTAGGCCAAATTAAGTACCAGGTACCTACCAAATTAAGTTTTCTGTAGAAGACATAAATTCATTTTCAAAACAAGAAGCTTCAGTGACATGGAAATTATCAAAGCAAGATTTATCTATTAATACGATCTTGTTTATACCTTATCCCTATGCCTATCAAGTAAAATGAGATGATTATTTGTCTCACCCATAGTTTCAGCTGTATTATATTTCCATAAAATTAAAATGAAAATTCAAATAGACAATCTTATTTTTTATATTTCTAAAAAACTTAGGAATTAACCTGACTCCTTTTAACTTTTTCAACACTCCCCTTAAAGTACATATATCTATAGGATAATATATTAACTACATATTCCACATGTGAACTATTTGAAATAAACATGTAAGGCATAAGGCTGATAAAATATGGTGAACTATTATGTGTGTGCTTCAATACTGTCTTTCAATGGAGTGCTTCTACAGGAGACAGGGCTCTTCTAGAAGAGTCAGACTGAGGTTAATTGAAAGCATCATTCATATGAGTACTAAAGCATTAATTTTGAAATTCTAATTACAGTTTTCATCCCCACTTTTTTATTTCATTTGTCATGTAGCATTGGAAGAAAGGAAGTGAGTGACCACTATCAATCCTGGTAGAAATACTATAATTTGGGTGGCTTGCACTCACTTTCCAACTTAATCTAGAGTAAGAGTGAGCTCCTTTGATAATAAAAGTGTATGTTTTGCAAGTGTTAACATGAATACTTACATATATTCACACACACACACACACACACACACACACATATACATAATTATAAATGCAAAGAAAAGATGACTGGGTTGAATATTTCTCTATATTGAAGATTGAGTTCATGAAGGTAGGATAAGATAAATGGAATTTATTTTCCCCATCTCTTTTTTCCTGGTATTTTTGAATTAAGATTACTCATTTAAAAACAGAATGTTCTCCCTTTTCTCAGAAGCAAATATTTAACCCATGTTTATTTTTATCCTCATAAGATGGACTACATTATCTTAAGCCCTATGCAATTTGTAGTAATGCATACCTAGTAAAGGTTAATTTTCTTTCCTGAATAAAGAAATGGCCAAAGAATTGCATTAAATCAATGACCTTACAAAGAGATTCTATGCTGATAACATAATAATGCCTCACCACTTAAGGGATACAGCAGAGGAAATGTAATTTTCAGATGCATTGACTTTGAAAACTCTAAAGAAAGAAAACATTGATACAAATTCCTAAGGAAAGAGCAATAGTTTGATTCTGTTTTCTGACTAGATATTGTAAAGTCTATGTTAATTTGGTTTTAGTTTTTTGGTAATGTCACATCTTTAGGGGAAATCTTTCCTTTTATTAAAAAGTTGCCATCAGGTTCAAATCTGTTTGAATTCTACTTAACTCATTTTTTTTCTACCCAACTGATCAACTTCTTTACTTGGTTTTTCACTGAGGGGAGAAAGTTATCACAGAGGAGAATTTACACTTGAGTTCTCCCAAGATTGCATTTATAGAGAAGAGCACAAAGAATATAAACGATATCGAAGTTTGCAACATTCCAAAACACTGATACCACCAAATATCTTCCTTCCCAAATTATGAATATGCTTAACAATTTTTTCCCATCCCAGAAACAAAAGGAAATAGCCTATTTCTTTTCCAAGGCAGTAAGGCTATTGCTGCAAATCATCCTTCTGTGAATGTTGAGTGTCTGGCTTATGTGCTCCCTGCAACATAGCATGTGAGATTTCAATAGCCTGTACTATTTTGGAAATTTAGAGGTCAAAATGTCATGCATTTGCAGGCAACAGAGATTTGACATAAAGGTTTAATTCACTCTTGTTTCAAGTGGAAATATGATAATAAATCAGAGACACTATTTCTTTGCAATAATTATATAATGATATGGAGAAGACTGGATTCTAGTTTAACCAAAGCAAAAAGAATATATTGAATAATATATTTAATAGAGACCTGCAAAGAACTGGATTTATGTAAGATTATGTATTATGACATGCACACTTATCAAGGAATTATATCTGTAATATCATCAACGTGTATTTATCACTTAACACACATTCATGACAAAGGTGTGTCAAAATTTATAAAGATACTGGTTTACATTGAGTCTCCTTCAGATTATTTCAAGAGCCTCTGGGAAGGAGGGATAATTTTAAAAATGACAACTTTCAAGGTACATTCAGAATTTCTATAAAATCAAAACATTGGTAGTTAAGTGAGCCAGAATCTCATTTATTTACATCAATAAAATATGCACCTCAAGACAAATGGTCTCAGTTGAGTAATATATTGCATTTTCCACTGTTTTTAGAAGGAATGAGTAATGACAGTGAAAAGGGTTAGGTTCATTAAAGAAAAACAAATTTAATGTACTGGAGTCCTTTATTTAGAAGGAGCCTGTGATGTGAATTGACAGTTGCTTTGTTTAGACAAGTGTCATAGTTTTATTTCATTGGCCACATTTTCTGAAGTCAAATAGGGCAATCATTCCATCAGCATCCAACATGGACATCCAACATCAACAGGAAAACAACGGCTTCAAACCAAAGAAACAAGCTATTCAGAATCAAATAATTACGTTTTTTTTTTTTTTCAATAACGGCAACATTATACATAATTTGACCCATATGGGGCTAGATCAATAGCCTGTTTAGGCAAAATCTAATTTCACATATTCATTCTGCATTTTTTTTAATTAAAATATTTTAAAATAAACAATTGATATATTGTTAAATAACTACTGAAGCTACACTATTTGGGGGTAAACTCTTAAGTAAATAACACTATTGAATATTTCTTAATTTTCAAAACAGTTCATGTCATTACCTCAGGGAGAAAAAAAATACATTCAGTTAATTTATTTCCTGTCTCTGGTAAGGGTGATACTGTCTTCCTTAAACTGTCAGTGCTAACATCTAGTAAGCATCCGAAGTAAATAGTACTTGCAAGGAGTAATTGCAAAGAATGTTACATTTATAGCAGAATAGTCTATGAATACTAAGAATAATGAACTATTTTAGTAAATTATTATAATTTCCTTGCCAATTGTATTCATTTACTAGAAAACATATTAACATTTAAAATACATAAAAGATATACATTTAAAAATATGGACTTTGATGGTCAAATATAAACATCAATTTGTAAATGTGCATTATATTTGTGTTAGCAATTTCTGAGATTTTGCTTTCAAGAGTAAATCAGAACTTCATATGGGGATTCCATGGCTTCAGCCATGGTCAATACATCCACAATCACAACCTCTCTTACCGTGCTCAGGCTCCTTAAAAAGATTTAAGCAGATGACAACCAATCCTGGGTTTTCAAGACAAAATTGGTCACACTACTAGGAAAATTTCTTGATGAGGTTAACTAAAAAATAATTTTGCTGAATTATTGTCAAATACAGAACACAAAGTTTCATCTATGTGTATTAACCAAACTCTCTTTCACTATTTAATTGATATCTATACATACATTTTTTTCAACAAAGATAATACAAGTTATACGTAGCACCTTACAGTTTCTAACTAGCCCTACCAAAAGACAAAAGCATTAGATGAAACTCAGAAGTAAACTCTACGAGAAAATTTTAAATATCATGCAAGTAATTCATTGTAAGAAAAGGAGATGTCTCAATTTAAGCTCCCTCTGGCTATTTTTAAAAATAATTTTATTTACCTAGTATTGTGAAAAACATAGTATGAAGTAATGAATATTGACTAAACCTACAGTTAATATAAAATCTGTTCCCCAAACCCATAACAGATGGTTTGATGCAAATTAAAGTCATTTCTCTGTCATTTAGAGATGGTAGGAAAGGTGTATATTTGGAGGCATATTAGTTTTAAAGTATTTATTTGAAAGCCACAATATATTAATAAAAATCAACTGATTTAGTAGCGTATATGCTACCTACTAAATAATATAAAATTAAACTGTATAGGGTTGGGGGTACAACTTAGTAGTAGAGAGTTTGCGAGTGTGTATGAGTTCCTAGGTTCAATCCCAGCACCACCAAAATAATAATAATAAAAATAATAATGATAATAATACAGAAAATGGCCCCCAGTGTATTAGTCTATTCACATATAAGGGCCTTTTGTAATGCCTATGGGTGTTGTTGTATTGAGTAAACAGAAGGATATTATCTAAACAACTCCAAAGAGTTAGGAATCCAAAGTAAGGCATATGTATGTGGTCATTTTAGTACCCAATGAAGAGACAAATTGCAAATCCTTTGTTATTGGCTGTCAGCAGCTTATCTGAAAACCTAGAAAGCACTGATTCTTAAGTTTCTGAAATATATGAGCTTGGGGTGCATGTTATTTAACTTTCCACAACCACCTCATTTGGGCTGAGGTACAAAGTTTGCACTGTCCTGAAGCACAGCTGATGGTGTTAAAGGGAATGATTGACAGGTACTGGAGCATCGCCGGCTGGCACCCATGCCTATGCAGATTCTACTTCAGAGGGCAGCAGATTGCTTCTCTCTAAAACAGACATAATGGTTCTGCATTTAAAATAGAGCAATAGAAGGGAAAACAGGAATTAGTAACAAAATGAATCACATATGTAAAAACAATTATTTTTTGCGGGGGAGCAAATTTACAAACCTTCTTAAGGGAGTAAGCAATATGTTCACGTGGTCACACAACTCTTGAAAGAATTGTGAAATCAAATTAAGTATGATTAATGAAGATCATTTTCTCTCTCTGCTCTGACTTTCCCTCTGTTACACCACTCCTTGTTTTTGCTGATCATTCAGTGCCTACTGTCATTTTAGGGATCCAACTGCAGGAAGTAGACTCGTAGGGGTTTTGAAGTACATATTGATTTTATGCGATGTCATCACTTCCACCGTTATGATTTTGTGGTCTGTCCTGTGGTTCAGGAAAGACTCTCAGGAAGACATCTACTTCCCTCCAGGCTGAACCTTTCAATCTCGAGAGCCTAACACAGAACCACAAGTTGCATTTCGCTGTGAATGGCTATTTCAGCTCTGAGGTACATGAGAAGTGGAGAAGCCACAGAAGGGCGGAGATGGGTGAGGACTGCTCTTCCAAGCACTAGAAATGTGAATGTGTGAGAGGACTGAGTTTCCTTTGGCACTTGAAAGAGAAATTCAATTATTACTAAAAGCTTACACATTATATATGTGTGTACCTGGGAGGACATATATGTGTATATGAATATGTACATATATATATGTACAGTTGTAAATGGATCATACATGTCATTAATCTTTTGGAAGGGGATTAATAAGAATCCCTGTGCTTATGGAGCACATCCTCAAAGCCTCACACCAGTAAAGGAGCTAGCAGCCATTTATGTCCTTGCACGTTTTACACATTCCAATCTACAGAATCACGTTTTAGAGTTTCTGATGCATTTTGTCATGATGGAATCTGGCAGTTTCAGACAAAAGAGCACTCAACCCAGCAAATCAGAGTCAAGCATCAAGAACAGAGGCACGTGAACATCTAGCCAATATACAAATGTAGGATAACAGTAATTTGATCACAAAATAGGATGCATATCAGCAATTTTAAAATGTGTTTAAATTGCTCTAACGTGTCTAATCTCAAAATATTTTTTTCAGATATATTAAACCAATAATTTAAGATGTATATTTTAGAATATATATATATATATATATATATGTGTGTGTGTGTGTGTGTGTGTGTGTGTGTGTATTACATTGGGTTGTATCTGTAATATTTGTAGCATTTTTTCATTTTAAATATTTTTGTTCCTAATTTTAGATTTATAATTTTTGTTCTTTCTAAAACAAACATGAATTATTTAAAAAATATAAAACAGTAAAATCGTTAGATCTCACTATGTCTGTGCTAATTAAACAAAGGAAGGTGGATGGGAAAGTTTTAATGATCCAAACTCTTTGGGAACTATCAGTGTGTCTGTGTCTCACCTAATCTAGCGAGGTGCGTTGTAACTCACAAGTATATTTGCTTTCCATTGTACACCCACTGCCATCATTTTCAATGTTAAATTGAGCCCACAGAAATATTTTTGCTATTACCCCAGTCTCAGTGCAGGAGGATTTACCCTTGCTTAAATATTCAATGTTTTAAGATATTTACAAAACATCACAATATATTGAGTAAAGACTGCAACCTATTCCTGTTGTACTCTCATGTGAAAAGCATGAGGGGTCATCAGGACAAACCCAAACCACCTCCTGGAAATATTTGGCTCACTAAACCTCAGCTGCCACACCTCTCCTCACAACTGAACACGTAATGCCACAACACTCCCCCTCCAATATCAGGCTTTGGAAGATACTCTGTTATTTAGATATTTATTCCCAGAAAACAGCATTTTACTCTTTCACCAACTGTTTTCTGTTGACATCCTTCTTCATTGGTATCACATATTTAATGGTTCTATTAATCAGGATATTTTCAGTGACAAGGAACAGAAGCTCCTTGACTCCCCTGGCTTATGCTGCAGCAGTCCTTGACTTCTTCCAGCAAGATTAATTTCAAACGTGCATCTTACATGTTTCTGTTGAGGCCCATGCTGTGCGTGTTAAATTCACTTCTCAAGTAAGTTCTAAACACTCTGACGTAAGAGAAGCTTTCTCTCATTGAAAGTAATAAACAAATAGTCATTAATTAACTAATGTAGGACTCTAACACTTTCTAAAATATGCACTCAACTATGGTAAGGGCTACATTTAGTAACCTGAAAATTCTGGACAAGTTTACCATCTAATCCTGTGAGGTGCTCAATAGCAAGCAGTCTTACACCTAACTGACTTGAAGCTTTGAGAATGTATAAACACAGACCAAGTCTCTTTTTCTACTTAGAGGCTGGAGAAAGAAATCAGGGCAGGTAGGGACAGAAGTATCAAGGAAACAGGCCTCAAGGCTGCACACATGGTACTTAGAATGCTATTCACAGGGAAAGTCGATCACCTGCCGTGGGGTTGAGATATTGATTATGATTTTGTATATTTCCAATTATAAGAGAAGAAATAACAACATTACTTATCCTACTAGCTGTGTATTTGAGAAATTGACTAAACAATATATTTAGATGTATTTTTCATTGATTTAAATTATGCTTGATTTTTTTTTCATTTTTTTTTTAAATAAATATATTTAACTATTTACCTATTGCCCAAATTTATAAAGATGAGTCATAAGCGCTCTCTCTTGGCTTAGGTCAAAAAATGGTAAGCCTTATAGTGTGGCTGTTTCTGAGGCCCAGTGTCTCTCAAATCTAGTGTAAAAAGACAGATGTCATCACTGATTTATGTGCTCACTTCATAGTGTCAGTTGTTTTTCTGGACTCCATCAAGAATTTATAAAATGTACAAATGTGTTATTATACAGTCCTGTTTACTGTCTTTGCAAAAACTCACATCTGCAGTGCAACTTCTGCTTCTCCCTACGTGCCCAGGAGGATGACCAAATGTGAATTTCCATCAGAGCTCACTTCTAAGTTCTAGGTTCATGCACCAAAGATGCTTTAAGAGTTTCTTATTTCAGTAAACATCACTGTTATCTAGTAGATTATTCAAACCAGAAAGTTAGAAGCCATTTACGATGCCTCCTTCCCCATCAAGGCCATAACCAATCCAGCACCAAAACCTTTCAAGTTTTTCTTCCCAAGTGTCTCAGGATTCCGAGTTTCTATTCATTTCCCAGTACCCCTTGGATGCCCCTTACTTCCCTTGCACGTGGTGTGTAAATACAGATCTAGCTGTGAAGTGGTTTATAAATGCTGACTCCCACCACTGGGTTGGACAGGACAGGTATGTCTTAGGCTCCATTTTATCCCCAGAACAATACCAGGACATTCAGTGACTATTAGGAAGAGAAACGAATGTGGAATCTTGAGTTTGTTTCCCTTATTAAAATGATAGAATTATTAATATCATTGCAAATAAATGTTTACCCTATCTTATTTTTTTCCTTAAGGTAGCTTCATACAAATAAAAACAATATATTAAACACTAGAAAATACAAAAATGTTTCAGCAATTTACTCTCCTCAATGGTGAAGGCTACTTCAATATCTTCCAAACATTTAATATTATATGACTTTAATATTTGTCAGTTTAATAAGAAATTATTTCTTTTTGAAATTTTTTTAATCTTCTTCTAATCGACTTTTTTGTGTTGTATGAATTTTTTTGTATTAGCTACACATGACATTACAATGATCTTGGCAATTCATACGTGTTGTATGAATTTTATAATGTATCAGAAATTAAGAAAATTATCTTTCCAAGACATTTCTTAATTTTAATGGAGTACAAATGTATAGTGATCCAATGATAAGATCTACATATATATGAAGACAATAATTATTTGCTAAAAAATAGTGTTTTTTAACAGTAACTATTTACTTTTTAATTCTATCTGTGACATTTTGGGAAAACAAGTGTTTTGCATTTTCTCTGAACACAGCTCAACTTGTTTTTGTCTCACATTTCTTGATTAAAGAAGGTTTTGCCCATTAAAAAATGAACATAGAGTTTTATTGGTATCAATTTATTTATTTTGAATTTTTGTTTTTTAGGTGTAATTTTTAAATCTTTCAAGTTTCTGTAATTTAAATTAATTATAAAAATAATCCATTTGCTTTATGAAATAATAGAAAGATTCTGTGACCTCCATTCCTAAATCCATGAGGAGATAATGAGTTAAGGCAAGAATTTATCCCCTTGTATGTGACCAGGGAAAAACGGCAGCAATAGTTTATGGATATAAAGTGAGGTAATTCCATATGCTGACAAGAGCATAAAGATGTCTGATACCTTATCTAGTGACAACAAAACAAGAAATAATTCAGCAAAGCTGGAGGATGGCTTACTTTTCTGGGGCCAAGGCAATGAGAGATGTCAGTACACACTGGAAATTACCCACGCACAGCTAAACTCTTACTCTAAAAGTGGAAATTACATTTAGTCCTGCAATGAATTTACCAAGATAGAAAAGGCGCCATAATGATAAAAATGGCCCCAACCTCCTAAAATAGTAGTCAGCAGTGACTCTGCATCGTGGCAAGTATGTGAGGAAACATTCCAGAGGATTCCTTTTTTAATCACAGAAAAAGAATCAAGTCAAATACTTCTTTTGGGGGGGGCGGGGGGGGGGGTTCTCGGGATTGAACCCAGGGTCTCGTACATGAAAGGCAAGCACTCTATCAACTGAGTTACATTCCAAGCCTCAAAGACCTCTTTTACAGATGGATTGGAAAAGAGGTTTTCGGTATGTTTTGGGATATACAGAGTGCTAAAGTCTTGTTCCTTTTATTACATTTCATCAAAGTCAAAAACGAATAATAAATTAAATAGCTGCCACAGCTACTTTGGCACCTTTTCTACTGATTTGACATTGCTGAAGAGAAGAATTTTAGGATGTAGAAGAAGCAGAAGCCCTTGCTGGGCCCCTGTGTAATTTTACTGAGACTTGCAGCAATCAGAGGCCATACTGTATATTCTTATAAGTCAAACTTTCTGTTTAATTTTGTCTTGCTTTGGCTGTAAGAGACTCCGTGTTCTTCTATATTTGTTATTGTATGTTTGTATTTTCTAATTTATTTCATTTTTAAATGGTACTCTTTGGGTTGTATTAATAGTGATAATTTATTGGTGATAGATTTGTATTTTGAAATTTTTATGCTATTGCTTGTCATTTCTAGCTTTTATAATTTTTTGCTTTTTTTAAACTAGATTTACTGATTTACTTAAAAACTTTTGTGTTTACTATAGATTCATTAAAGGATATAATTCTTTAAAGTATTGGATTATCTATATTCATATGTCATGTTTTTGGTCATTTTAATCAAATTATTTTTATTGCTTCTTCTCTATCCTTCATTATGGAAACATGTTATTTGGGGAATGTTAATTTTATTCTTACTTGATAATTTCATCAAATTGTGGTGAATAACTACATTTCTAATGATAAAACATGTGAAAGATGTCTTGAGATTTCTCTAGTGAACTCATGCATGGTTATTTTATAATAGTTCTCTGTATATAGTCTTTGCCTTTCTAATATATGTATACATACCTATAATTTAGATCTTATTTTGTTATTCAATTATTATTTAGGGTCATTTGTTGTTGTCTGTAAAAATTTTGTTTTCTGATAGAATACATTAAACATTTTCTAAACATTTTCAGGCATTTGCCAAGTATCCTGGTAGTTTTATTAATTATTGCTTTGAATTAGAAATTCTCAATTGTTTGAATGCAAGTCAATGGCACTATTTTTCTTTCAAATGATTTTAATATTTGTAAAAGTTTTTGTATTGTTTCTTTTCTTAGATTTTATCTTAGCCAAGAGTAACATCTCTGTATATCTTTGTTTAGTTAATATTTTTCTGATTGGTCTACAAAATCACTCTTCTTTCTTTTCTATGTTGTAGATTCAACCTAAAGTATCATGCATGCTAGATAGCGAGTACTCTACTATTGAGTTACATATTCTTTTATAGGTTTTAACTCAAATTTTAGACAGAAAATTTTTAAAAATCTGTCTTGACATGTATTGCAATTACTTGTAATGTTGAATGGAATCCTGCCTTTTTATTTTTAGAAATTATCTTTTAAAAAGATAAGGATCTATGCCAATGACTTGAGAATTAAAGTGTATTTTTTTCTTTGTACAATAATTTAATGCCTATTCCTGGGGACCTAGGCCTCTGTTGCTTCTACAACCAGGCACCAGTCAGTCTGTAGTCCCACAATCCCCTAAAACTTGAGTACCTGAAACGGTTAGGACAAATAGCACTTGTCCGTGGTCCTCTTGGTTATGGGTGGGCTGTGCTTGCTCAGGGACACCGTGATGATGAAGATAGCCAAGAGGAGTAAAAAAATCAGAATGCTATTCACAGGGCAGACTACTCCAGAGTCAGCTTCATCATGGGTAAGATGTGGGAAGTGAAAGAAAATGGAGGAGTCTAGTTATCTGCACCTTTGTACTATCAAAGGAGACTGAGTCAAAAGTCACTCCAATGTCCCCAGGAAAACCATCATTTACTCTTGCCCTAGCAATTATTTATCTCATGCTTTATACTTGAAGATTTACTTGTCTCCATTCAATTGCATGATATTTGTGACTTCTTGGTTTTTTTCATCAGACACATTATTTTTCATTTAAAAATTGCCCATTGCCTAACACATATAAATGATGACTGTTTAGTTGAAAGTAGCAGAAACACATTCTAACCAGAAAAATTAAGGATGGATATTGGTAAAGCTCATAAAATCTGGAGAAGGGCATAGCAATTGAGGTTCAGGGAAACTAGAAATCAGAGGGCCAACCTCCTCTAGGAGGAAGATATGCTAGATCTAAGCTAGATCATGTTTCTGTCCTTGAAACCATCTATCATGACCAAAAGAAAAGAAAGTCTTTGGAGAATTTGGAAGCTGGAGAGTTGCTCCAGTTTGTGTCTATTATAAGCATTCAACAAAATCTCTTTAATAGGCAAGTAAATAAAAAAAAAAGTATTGTGATAAAAACATTTTGCACTAGCCAATATTCATAAATTTTTCTGTACTCCAGCCTGTGAAAATTAAATTTGTAATGCTAGCACTGAAATGATTTAATTATATTAAAATAATTTTATACTCACACCAAAATACATCTACCAAGACTGACTTAAAAGTAGGGGGAATATATTTTTAGTGCGAAAAGGAAGCATTTTCTACAACTTGGAAATTTCATTTTAATTGAAAATATTTCACAACTCACTACTATTTCTCTTTAAATATCAGGCTGTATCCCTGTGTTATTATGATAAACACTTTTCATTATCATGATAAACATTATTTGGAAATGAATCAGTCTACACTTTGTCCAGCACAGTGGCCCATGGCAGATTCTCAGACTAAGCAGCAGCTTATTACTTCAGTATTTAAATAATTCTTGCAAACCTGATAGGACATGATGCTATAACCCATTTTAGTAAGATGTTTACATTGGTTGTAATATCTTTTAAAAGTCAGATTAATGTTATTCTTACTGCTGTACATGATATTATAATTTGAAATTGTTAAAATATTCGTGACCCAACAGAAAAGTACTTAAAATTTTAAATATGTATTTAAAGCATTTATTTAAAATTCACATTGAAACTGAGCATGCAAATTTAGATGAGTTTTAATTTGAACAGATAATTAAAACTTAAATCTACATTGTTTAATTATTAACATAAAATGTTGTGTTTCGTTACATAAAATACACAATAACAAATATCCCAAGGTAAAAGAATTATACAGCAAATTATTTATAATGGATATAAAAAGTAAGCTTCATCAACAATTTTATAGAGTGAGATTTTATCTTATTTGAAAACCATCAATTTAGCCTGCCATCAGTATACAAATGCTATAAGAAGATGTAAGATTTCTGAGTCAGAGAAAAAGCTGAGCTTATTATAGCAATAATAATAGTCAAGAGTCATCATTTTTTCCCTGTTTCCGAGCCCCACTTGTCATGGAGTTATGTAAAGAGGCCCAAGTGACTCATCTCCATGAACAGTGCACGGGTTGTGTGAAAGCAGAAGATCCTTAACTTAAGGATCTCCAACCTTTTATTCTGGACAATAGACATGCAAAGCCTTTGCTCCAGGAAAATACCACCTTTACAGGAAAGCAGAACCTGGAGCCAAGAAGCCAGAGGCCCTGCTCAGAAGTCATGCATATTAAAGAGAGACCCACAGAAAACCTTTCCCTACTGCTTACTTACGAAAACCTTCCTTGGGCTCACTCTAGGTGTCCTAACTAATGCACCCAGATTGACTTGAGAACAGAAAATACACATGATATCATTTTAACTTCTTGATTCCTCTTCTGTCCAACATAATGCAAAGCTACTCAATCTCCAACCAACTGTTTGAGCATCAAATAAAATAACCATTTGTAAAAACACTACACTCAGCCGGGTGCAGTGGTGCACGCCTGTAATCCCAGCGGCTCAGGAGGCTGAAGCAGGAGAATTGCGAGTTCAAAGCCAGCCTCAGCAAGAAGGGAGGCACTAAGCAACTCAGTCTCTAAATAAAATACAAAATAGGGCTGGGGATGTGGCTCATTGATCTAGTGTCCCTGAGTCCAATCCCCAATAACCCCACCCCCACAAAAAAAACTGCACTCTGCAGACCACTGACAATCTAGTGGATCCTACAAAGGCAGAGTATAATAGGAAATAAAGTTACTTACTATCAATTTGATTATTTTTCATGCTACCTAACTGAAAACCAACTCATATGCATATTAGTTATTTAGCCTTAAAAATGAATTTGAAAGTGTTAAATTTGGAAATTTATGTTGGCTCATCCTCAGAGCTTTTTTCTCCTGGGATTGTACAATATAGATTTTAAAGAGGTTTTCTATTTTGTTCAGTATGGCATCCATTAGTCATATTTCTATTGAGAATTTTCTTTTTTCTTTCTTTCATTTTTTTTTTTTAGTATCCAGGTTTGAACCCAGGGACCCTTAACCACAGAGCCACGATTTTTTTTTTCTTTTTTTAAATTTTGACACAAGATCTCACTAAGTTGCTTCGGGCCTGACTAATCTACTGAAGCTATTTTTTTTTTTTTTTTAAGAGAGAGAAAGAATTTTTTAATATATATTTTTCAGTTTTCAGTGAACACAACATCTTTATTTTATTTTTATGTGGTGCCCAGTATCGAACTCAGTGCCCCACGAATGCCAGGCAAGTGCCTTACTGCTTGCGCCATATCCTCAGCCCATACTGAAGCTAATTTTGAACTTGCAATGCTCCTGCCTCAGCTTCCTTAGTCTCTGGGATTATAGATGTGTGCCAACATCCCTGGGTCTATCCTGGGTCTATTCAGAATTTGAGATGTGAATTGTATATTTAGATAACTGAATTTATACTTTAATTCCATGTTAATTAATGAAAATTTAAATTAAGAAACCAAGGCTCAATTCAGGTATTTGAAAACTACCTGAATAACATTTGGAGTAACTAGGGTATATGAATTTATTTTTCCAATAGTAAATGTTATAAAAAAAATCTAAGTGCAGATCAAATATTTCCAATGAAAAAAAATAATATTTGAAATAAAACATACTTAAATTCATGAAATGCAAAGCAGATTGTGAAGTTTTTTTTTAAATATTTCATAGATGGCTCACAATGTAGCCCACAGAACTATAAACTTTTAGTTATATGTTTTCTTCAAGTAGCCAGTAAGTCATATCCATATTTTTCTGACAAGATCTTTGTGTAACTACATTCAATTACTGGGAATCTGGTGACATATGTTAAACAATTTCATTGAAGAAATCATAAACATCTTCAGTTTTACTGAACATCTCTTTATGTACCTTGGAAATAATTTTACTGATACATTTTACTAATACTCAAAATGTAAGTGATGTAAGCTGATCCAATTTGACTAGTCTGTGTTTTACGTGATCAGGATTCTTTTTTGTCTCCCTTTCTTATTCTTTCTTAATGATATTTAAATCTGTTTCTACATGGAGGTGACAAAACTATCTCCATATAAAAACCAGTGACTTTACAGACAGGCAGGATAGCACTACATACAGCCATAGAATTTCTGTGACAGATTTAGCTTAATCCAGTGATTTCTTTCTTAAAATATCAGAACCAGAGAAGAATTTGAAAATATTGTTTTCCCTGTAAAGAAAACTCTGGATAGTGTATCAAATTGATTGAGACCTGGACCAACACCAATGCAGCTGTTTAGACATGGAAATGCTTGCAATGTAGAAATTCTAAGCTGTCTCCCATAATATGTTATAGATTAAGCCCATCCAGCAGAGTTGGGGTACCAGCTAAGGGACAGAAGATTCCAGAATTCCTCGCTCCTTCCTCTTCATCCTGGCATCCACTTCCTCTCTCTCTGCAATGCCAAAAGACACATCTGACCAAAGAACAGAATGTAAGAACTGTAGATCAAGGTCAAGTGGCGAGGTGTCTCTGATGACCCTGATTTGTGTGTCTGTGTGTCATGCCAATGTCTGAAGACAGAAGCATCCTCAACAGGAACAGCTAACTGGGCGGCCAGAGCCTTCTGCCAGTGCCAGTTTGCTTTCCCCTTCTGTAATTGGCCTTTTGTAAGTTTTGAAGGTGATTGTAACTACTTTTCTGCTGCTGCAACTACTTGCCTCCCAGTCAGTCTTAACATTTTCTCATCTCCACTTTCTACCCTGGCTGCTTCATTTAGTTTTTTGCATGTCAAATGATATGATTTGTTCAACATTTTTTTTTTTAAATAATGGGATGGACTGATTTGAAATTGATTTATTCTTGAACATCTTGCATAGACATTAAACTCTCTTGCTATATTCATGTGCAGAAATCTGATCATTACTCAGTGGTGAGGGAAAGAAAGAAAAAGAAATTTTCTACGTGATTTAATTAGCTTAAGTTGTCATAACAGAGAAAGCAGACTTCTGATAGCCTTCAGATATTAGAGTTGAGACATCCCAGCTTCTGTGGAGACTGCCAAGCTTCAAAATCTTAAATGTTTGCTTTAATAAATTGTGAATATTGGGTGGCTTAGAAAGTATTTTCTTCTTCTTCTGATTAATATTCTAGATTGTGATTTTTCTCAATTGAGCTTTAAACATAAGTATGAAATAAACAGTGAGTTGTCATTCAATATCATTAATTCTGTGAAAGCTTCTGAATATTACCAAATTATTAAGGCATTGTTTCCCTTCATTTGTTTGAAGGCTCATGGAAGTTAACTGCAAAAGTTGTGATTGAATATTGATTCTGCAACCAGAGTTAAAACTAGAATACATTCTATTTAAATTTGATAATTAAAACATAGACAATCAAACTTCACGAAGTTATAATTGTACTTCTATATAAAAGTTCTAACAAATTGAAAGGGAAAAAAAATATGTTGATGGTGCTTTCTCTCACTTAGAATATGCGCTTGTCTCTGTGTGTAATTTAATCCATTAAAGTGAATTATTAAAGGTCTTGGGCCATTTTTTTCTGATTGATATGAATACATTCACTTTACCAACTTTTACATTTTTTAAAGCACAGTAACATGCTATTTTGATAAAAATTGTTTAAATAAAAAATAAAGATGATTGTTGCAGAGGTTTGTTAACATACAAGTTGGACCACGACAAGAAGGTGTGAGGTGAAGCTTCTACCCACACCAGACTCACCAACACTGGGGCCCTATGATAAGGAAACAGCTAGAGTTTCTAAAAAATTATTAAGGAAGCAACATTCAAAAATCATTTGGCATTTTAAAATACAATTAAATTTACAATGGCAGTCTGTAATAACCTAAACACTTGACATTCCAGGTGTCAATTTATCACTGAGCCTTATAGCAGGATAATCTTCAACTTTTCCTACTACATAGTTAGTGAAAAAACAGATACCTGCCATTACTACAAAATAGTCCAAGTTTTCTAGCTAGCAATGAAGCAAAAACTAATCTAAATATTCGCAAACTAATGATGACCAAAAAAACAAATCTGGTTTTGTCTCTATGATTCATTTTACCTTGATAGTCAAAGATGATAATGGCAATAACATGTACTCAAAAACATTTAGTGTTCTGAAATATGCTGGATAGTGGGGTGGAGAAGCTCATTTTTAATGGCAAAGACAGACATGGGAATGGAGGGGGCTTTTTGCCCAGCAGTTAGGTCCAACTGACACTAGGGACTCGGAATTGCAGAGTTAGGGAGAGTAGAAGAGAAAGATGAAAGATGGGTTAATACAAATTGTCCAAGAATCTACAATGTATATAAAAGAAAGGTCATCTAGATTATGTGTGTCATGACCCCTAGGCATAAAAGATTTCAGTGTTTTCAAAGTAATGAAAGTAATTTGATTTTACATGAAAACTTTGTGCACTGTGCTTATTGGCAAAAAAATAATATCTCAAAGTCAGGAGGCACAGCACAATGACCAGTGTAGGGAAAAGTTAGAAATTTATCATTATTTTGTAGTTAAGGAATTCATTGAGGGACTAGAAAAGCATGATAATTTCAAAAGAAAAAAAGTATTTATATATATATATATATATATATATATATATATATATATATATATATATAATCAACTTGGAGAATAAATTAAGACTGGCACACTGAGGCAGTAGCATTAAAGAGAAATAATCAGGAAGTTTGAAGATAACCAGGGGCATCCCACCACTGAGCGAAATCCCCAAACCTTTTTTTGATAATTTATTTAGAGACAGGGACTCACAGAGTTGATTAGGGCCTCACTAAATTGCTGAGCCTGGCTTTGAATTCACTTCTCCTGCCTCGGCCTCCTGATCTACTAGGATTACAGGTGTGAAGCACTGTACTCTGCTGCTTTGAACATTCTTTAGTACAACTGAACTTGAGTGACAGGATGAACTAGAGAGGAAAGACAGCCACCAGATATTTCGAGCAAAGACAATTGCACGGCTTTTAATAGCATTCTCTGAGAAAGAAAGTATTATGTATTAAGTGAGGTTTGTGTCCTGCATGTTTGTGAAATATGTTTGTGAGTTCATGTTTAGATATTCATTCACCTGTTCAAAATGCTTGGTGAGCATCCTCTATATTCCAGAGATGTTCCAGATATGGATGTGTATTGTTATTTCAAATGGCTGCAGATATCTCATTGAAGATGAACAGTGCACTCTGACCTCCACCTGAACAGAAGTATTGCAGTTTAGACTCGTATACTGCCATGCATGAACTCTGCATGGTAGAATATCTTTATTCTACCTGTGTGGGAGTTTTCATTAAAATTAAGGCAAACACATTTTTATGTAAGTTCTGGCTGATGAAGAAAATGATTCTTATAAGAATGGCCTAAAATTTTATTGCAAACTTATAAGAGAGAGACATGTTTGATTAAAAATATTGCACCTTATTATAATACCTTTATCACTAATATTGTATTAATTAAAAAAAATAACATTGTACTTGACTTGTATACTGTAGAATAAGGATAATAATATTAATTCTTAATGAAAAGTGAGAGGATTCAGGTAATGTCGATAGAAATTGTGTATCTGAAACGTAAAACATTTAATTAACAACTGAAATTTCCCAAAGGTTTTAATAGTGTGGTTACTACTAATGGTTTCATGTTGCTGCTTAAACTGTGCATTCTACAACTAAGACCCAGAATAAAGCATAAATATGAAGGAATTGAATCATGTCTGTTCAATGATTTAGCCAATCAGCAGGGAGGGGATAAATGACTAGAATGCAAACTCTGGAGTTGGCTTCTCTGAGCCTCATGCCTCTGGGTAAATGGACTGGATGCCCACACGCTTAGACAACTCTGCGGAGAGCACAGCCAGAAGACTGCTGTTAAAGAGCGGTTTCAGTTTGCTCAGGCTCATTTCCAGGCACAAAATACCAATTATCTTTTAATAAGAATTATTTTTCCCACAAAGTGTTCATCCGTACCTTGCTCCTGGCTCCAAGATTTACATTTCATAGAGATGGTTATATACTCAAAAAGCATTGGGAGATTTCGCAAATAACATTGTTGCTACCTATTGCAATATATATATATATATATATATATATATATTTATTTTTTTGGCACACAAAAATGATTAAACCCGGGGTCGCTTAACCACTGAGCCACCATCTGCAGCCCTTTTTAATTAATTAATTTATTTATTTACTTTTTTTTTTTCAGAAAGGATCTCACTAAGTTGTATAGGGGCTCATTGAGGCTGGCTTTGAACTTGCAATCCTCCTGCCTCAGCCCCCTGGGCCACTGGGATTATAGACATGCACCACTGTGCCCAGCCCTGTTGCAATATTTTTTAGTTACAGAGAGTTAAGGATACTTTTATTGTGTGACTTTTGTTGTGTGGGGTTATATTACATCCTTTATATTTACCTAGAGCAGTGTTTCATGAGAAACGCTATGACATTACTTTTTAAGTATCAACAATAATATTTCACAGCTTCCTTGGGGAAATAAGGGGTGAGTCATTAAAGAATTGCACACTTTTGCTTGTATATAGTATTTGATAACTAAATATTGGATTAATTTCAGTTGGGGGTTGATGTTAATCATTTGTTCCACTGAAATTGTTCTTCAAATGAATGTCCAGCCTCTTGGCAAATGAAGCTCCGTGGAGACCACATCACACAGTGCCCAGGTACAGAGTGACTGCCGTCTCTACTTCATAAAATTCATCTGCATGTGAGCTCAAATATTTTCATGAACTGTATCTATGCTTTTGAAGTAACTAATTTCATCTAATTAAACATATAACACATTCCAAAACATGGACTCTCAAATGTTCTTTTTTTCTACCTGTAAGCTTGTGGTCTGGGAAACAGATTTATCTGTAAATACCTAATAAATATAAAATAACAGGTCACTAGCCTGACTTAGTGAGTACATGAAGGTTTAAACAACCAGAAATGTGAATTCAAATACAGAAGCAAGTAACTACCGCCTTTCCAAAAAGATTGCAAATATGAAAGAAACATAGCTTGATCTTGTTGCCTTTCTACATACAGAAATACCTAGGAAGAAGTGCAAAGATTATATTATCTCTTCAGTTATAGGACAAAAACATTTTTTAAAACCTAAATTTTTATTTTAACTAAAGTAATTATAATATACCCATGTTTGTCCTCATAAACAAATAGAAATATAATAGGATGTTTTGCATATTGTGTGCAAATAAATATTGGAGAATGATGTGCCAAAGTGAGACAGTGCTCTGACTTTGGCCACCTCTGTAGTAATAGTTTCAGAATGTTCCACCTCAACTCAGCCATATGATCCACCTCATTTGGAGCACGGCATGGACTCCAGCATTTGAGAAAATAAATCATAGAAATGATCTGTCCTTTATGCCTCGGGCAGGAATGGAGGTTTTGCTACAGCTGCTCAATGGTCCCCGGGGATCCTGTCCTAGACAGCCTTCTACTCTGCAGACACAGCCTAGCGCTCCCATCCTCTTCACCGGGCACCATTGAGCAACTTCTGCCAATGTCTCCACACTCCAGGAGCAAACCAGAGGGAAGAGGGACAATTGTGCTTGCACTTTTTCTGGAAACTTGACGAGGTTTTACAATAGGCTTGCCCAAGGACATAAGAACTGTTGTCTGGCTGTACACATGTACAGGAGGAGGTATGGAAAGTCATCCTTTAAATGAGCTGCAGTGAACCCAGCTAAACTTTAGGAGTCTCTTACTTAGAAAGAGAGGCAATGGACATTGGGCAAGCTATTAGAAATCTCCAACACATTTATTAAATGTGTTCTATTATATGTTTATGTATTTTTTTTTTAATCAAACACCTCTAGGGGCTGGGGCTGGGGCTAGGGCTCACTAGTGAAGCACTTGCCTGGCATGTGAGAGACACTGAATTTGATTCTCAGCACCACATATAAATAAAATAAAAGTCATCAACAACTAAAAAAAGGTTTTAAAATAAAAAATAAATAAAACACCTCTCTAAGATATTTTCTATGTGAGAGTCAATTTCCTTGCCACTGTGACTCTCAAGCTGAGCATGGAATACAGAGTTTGGGTCAGCTTCATGAGATAAAGGACCCCAGTACTGTAATCCAGGGTTAATACAGTGTCATCTGCAAACCTTCTGTCACCTCTCTGAAGTACTATTGTACAGAAATTCATTTTACCTGTTTATATATTTTTATTTTACTTTGACCAATTAGTTTATGCTCATTAAATCTCTAAATAATATATTAATGCTTGATTCATATGAATTTTAAATTTCACTCTACCTATACGTTCCTTATATTTAACAAAAGTATTGGTCCCAGATGATTTGGAAACCAAACAAGTGGTCTCTTATCACATTAACTGAAGGTATCCAGAATCAGAACAAACAAACACAAAAGTTAATTTGAAACTTTTCTTCAAATTGGATACAAATCTGAATTAGGTCATCTGATAGTCCTAACCTCAAAAAGAGAAGAGCGGTATCACCCCCACATCAATCTGCTACTCATAGCTCAGGACCAATTTAAGCATTTTAGTTCCAAAATGCAATTTCTGATTACAATAAAAATGTAATAGATAAAGCAATTGTAGACAGTACACACATGATAGAAAACAATGCCATCGGAGAAGCATGTCACCACTGTATTGCTCAGAGCACATTCTGTCGGACAGAGATAGCAAGTACTTCTTCCCTCGCGGTGGTTCAACTCTCTTGGTCAGTCATTCTTACTGTCCTCAGGTCTGTCTTCAGAAAGCACTCCCTTGATTATTCAGTCTTCCTATGTATATAGGAGAAGCATGCAGATAACTTATGTGGGTAGACAACAATTTGCTAGGTTTACATGACAGGGAAGAAATTCCCCTAAAACCTTCCCTGGCTGTGGGTTGAATCAGAGTGCCACCCAGTAAAGTCGGGGAACTCCATTCGTGCCTGAGCCACAATGCAGGCCCCAGCCCTTGCCATATGTTGCTTAGCTGCACAGGGTATCTCTCTTGGTTCATCTGCTTTTATTTGGCCCCACCTCGGAAACCGAGATATGTAAGGAGGCTGGATTAAACTAGCAGAAGTTGACACTTTTTTTTTTTTTTTTGTCTCAGTGCAATAATTTTAGCCTCTGTCAAGAAAGAAGTACTCAGAATAATTATGAGATTGGGCTTCCCTCATTTGTCTGCCTTTCTATGCTGAAACCTAATGTCTGCCTTGCAATTCTTGCCTCTTTCTCTCTTCTTTGGTTTGGAGATTAACCATATTTTTCTAAAGCTGGCAAGCATGTCATTATGATTTTTAGACCTATTGGTTGCTGACTAAAAGCAGAAAATATTTCTGGAAATCTGAGGGTATTTTTTAACTTTTTATTTATTTTTTCCTAATAAGCCTATTTAGACCAATGTTGATTTCCCCCTGAGAACTTACTAAAGTCTGAATATGGTACCCAACACATTTCAAGGTCCTAAAGTTTTCCTATCCAGTTCCACAAAGCTATAGTCATAAAGGCCCACCATGCACACCCTGAGGTACAGCAGGTGGTAATTATGGCTGTTTTTATGTGGCAAAATTGACTAATCACTTTTCTCAGTTTTTAGGGATAGCTGGCTTTATTTTCAGGTAGGGTCTCCATCCTTACAGGAAATGGACCTGGGGACAAGGCAGTCAAAAATCAATAAATAAATACAGCCCACAGAGAAACCTGAATGACCCAGGTTTAACACCTCTTAGACTCTTCAGCCTCCTTGAGCCATATACACATCCCTTGCCCTCAGGAGGGGCGGGAAGATCTAGCTACTAGGGAGAACTACCATCCTCAGAATGACTTGGTGTTGGTCATGGAACTCCCCAACAGGATGGGCTTTGAAACATCAGCAGACTTCTGCAACAGATGTGCAACCCCAACTCAAGAGGTATTAAATAAACACATTACAGTTGAATGTATCGTGCCTGTTAAACATGCTTCAAATTATTCAATTCACCACCTGTCATACTTGCTTTAGTATAATAAGGTGATTTATTTGTGAGAATATTGATTAATGCCTGGGAAAAATGAATGTCAAAAATTAATGTCTCATTTTTTTCTAGAAAATTTTACATTAAAAAAAACACAGGTAGAAAAACATCCATAGAATGCACCCAGCGTAATGCTTGAATCCCCCCCGCCAAAAAAACAATGCTACGCCACTGCATTTTCTGCTCTATCTCCAAAATAAAAATCCCTGTTATTAAAGTTGTTAGTATATTAGTTAGAAAAAAACTATAAATAATGCTTATATTTTCTGAAAGAAGAGATGCAACTTGTCACTCAATTTCTATGTAAATAGTAATGTGACTATAGCTTTCAGCAGAGAACCCCATACAAACTTAGAGGACAAAACTTAACAGAAATAACTTATGTCACAGTCCTGAACTCAAGTCACAGTCCTAAACTCAAGTGCAAGAGCGCTGGCTCAGAGGGAATTAAAATGTGGAAGATGTGGGTTGCCATGGACTGGGTTTTCAGAAGTGTTTTTGCTTGACTGAAATAAATGAAAAGTCTCGTATTTTTCCATAAAGCCTTTGTTTGGCTCTGGTAAGAGCTCTGAAATGTCCCATGGAAATATAAACTGGTGGCACTCAAGACTAGCTTTGGACCCTGCATTCACAGAAGATTTAAATGAATAAAGATTACTAAACCTGGCAACAGTTTTTTCCTGGCAAGCATCAGAATTTTTAAAAATGTTTGGAAATAGCAAATCCTTGATTAAATGTCTAGTGTATTCACTCTCCTAAAGTTTTAAGCATATGCATTTTTTTAATATGGCGTTAATTCATCATTTCTGATTCATTTAATCTTATCTCATATAAGGTTATATCAACAGTGCTGTTCTATAGTCCAAATTGCTGTTGAGCTTTTAAATTAGACATTTACAAATATCCAAGAACAATATTTTAACCAGGTGTAAAAATAACTTGAAATCTACACTAGTCTAAGCTCAGTGGAAACAAGGATTCCATGAGGATCACTGTGACTCCATACCATACATTCCTTCACAACTACAGGGTATAATCCTGCCAATCAATACTGGGGATCATGTTCACAGCCTTACATTTACAAATTTTATAATGTCCTTTCACACTACAGCACCATTAGTATAATATTTGGCTGCCTTAAATTGCAAATATTTACCCCAATTTTCCCTACAGATAAATTAATGTCCTAAATGTTAGTATCTTTGTGACATCCAGAAAATATTTTAGTTATTTGTGGCACACTTAGTAAGATAATTTACTCAAAGATACACCACAGCTACTCTGGAAAACACCATGTGTTGGTTACTGTTAAGCAGTATATAAATCCTGGCAAACATTGGAAGTGTTTTCTGTTCTCTGAAAAAATTCTCAATTTAATGCCAAACATCACTGATTCCTTTCCTGTCCTCCTGGTAAAAGATGAGGGGACCAAAGCAGGTATGATTGTTGTTTAAATGTATGTTAAAAGTAGCTTTGAGCTGATTTCATGGTGCTCCTAGAATTATATGCAGATTGAAATGTCTTGGTAGGATCTCCACGATATTGGAAGGGTTGTTGCAAGCAGTGAGAAGGCTTCTGATCCATCTGTGCGCCATCCACACATCCATTCATCAACACTGGGAAGCCAACGCACACTATAGGTCACCCCAGCACACTAGCCACGTACTGGGGTTAGAGACATGCTATTGTGTTCTGGAACAACCTATGATAGAGTCTATGATAAATCATAAAAAGTTTTAAAGAAGCAAATGTTTGGAACTTAATGTATAAGAAAAATTTTCTTTAAAACTGTGATGTTTTCCCAAACTTTTTAAATTTGAGTAAGTGTCCAAGAAGGATGTGTGGGCACCCTTTCCTCCAAGGGCTGAACGCTATAGACATTTTGAAGGTGAAACATGCCAGAAGATCAGGCACAAAAGGACCTGGAGGACTCACTGATGTCTGAAATAAAACATGACTTTCCCTAGCTTTGTCTTGTGACTTTATTCCAGCTCTCAATGACCATAATGTTCATTAGTAAGGAACTTCTCAAAGAAGAATAAGAAAATAGCATCTTCTGCAACTGGGGAGTGAATGAGGAAGGGTGGAAGTACATACCTTCTCTTGCAGGGAAGAGTGAGCCTCTGAGGTTAGCCTAACAACCCAGAAGAGCAAGCAGGACTCTGATCACTACCTGTCTTCCCAGAGCAAGGGCTTCTGATAGTCAACAGCATCACTCAGGAAGCTGACCTAAATTGGCAAAATTCCAGCAGACAAATACAGGACACATTGCAGATGTTTGCAAAAGTCTAGTCCAAGGAGATGAAAGTGATCACTGAAAACAAACAAAATGAAAACATCTGCAGCATTCAAGATATACAATTCAATTTCATCACTTAATAAGTCTTGATGTTTATGCACATTTAAACATTATTGTGCAATACTCTGTCAGTGACGTAAATAGTGCAAAGTATTGTGCTGTTCATTAATTTCACATTTGTTAATTTTTTTGAAATTATATACAACTTCTGTCATGAAAGCAAAAACATGAAGATATTTTAGTGTTTTGAACAATGCATCGATCCAGTAGTGAAAAATTACATACATGGTATGGTACAAAAATGACACATTTTCTTTAATCTTCTAAAAAGTAATATTTAATATTCCAATAATCCAATAAATATATCTTAATATGTATATATCTGCATGCATTAATGAAAAAAATTATGAAATAAAAAACTTTGAGACTTAGTTGTCTCCATATAAATGTTACATGATAATATAATATAGAAATATATACTTAACATATTTATTGATGTATTAGACTTATAAAAGTAGGGAATAAAAATTAAATATTAAATATGTGTGTTAAAATTTGAACATAATTTTCATCTTCTATTCTACTGACCTCTGGAAGTCTAATGACCTAAATTATAGGGGTTATCTAGCGATCTTAGGTGTATGCTTGTATTTACAGATACATAGAAATAGAGTTGATAATGCATAGAGATAGAAACAGGTGTGTGTGTGTGTGTGTGTGTGTGTGTGTGTGTGTGTGTGATTACATAAAAAACTGTAATTTGTATAGGAGGTGATTTTGTTTGGTGGATGCCCTGAATAACCTGAATAACCACGCTGGCTGTTCTGTTCTGGTACTTTCTGAGCATCTCCATACCCCTCACTAATTCCGGGATCCCTTCAATTCTCTCTCACAATTCCTCTGCATTCCTATATTCTTTCTTTAGATATGTTAATATATTTAATCCTTCAGAGTTAAATCCTGCTGGCCCTAGAGGCATTCAGTCTGTTTAAATTGAATTTTCTTCTTTACATGTTGATTTTACAGTTTAATCTCCCAGGCCAATTTTATTTCCCTCTTTTACTGGTGCTTGGGGGATTCCTCATGTCTAACTCTGGTGCCAATTAGAGCATAGAGGCATAAAAATGCATTGTGTCTGAGGAATGGTGAGTAGCCTCCTGGAATTACAAGCCATAAGTACCAGTAGGGGGAAGAAGAAAAAAAAAGACTGGACTTTAATGGTAAGTCAAGGGCATGATCACAGTCTGAGACCCGTCTAAAACTAATTCATGAGTATTTGGCACTAGGGGATATTGGACATAGTCATGGCAGGGTTCTGCTGTCTTAAACAGTGTGAGGACACTTTTGCCAAAGTGCCAGCCCAACATATGCAAAGTTACCCCTCGGCTGCATTTAGAAATAGCCATACATAGTAGACTGTTAAGATATTCTTCTGGGGATAAGCTAAAAGTCACTGCTTCTATATTATATCGTCATGGCATTGGTTAGAGCTGTAATATTTATATGTGTTCTTTCTCTGTACTTCCTTGTGCTTAGGATGACAGGGACTTTCGATATTTCTCAGTGATGTATCTTGAAGACCATGTGTGGTGAGCTAGGAACAGCTTGACCAAGAAGCCTGCATGCTCATTTTTCAGCATGTGGCTGACACTGTGACTCAATTAATATTTCTAAATCTGTTTTAAATAAGTATATAAAATTAATGAATGAGAAGTAAACAACAACAACAAAAGCTAAGAATCTAAATTTTCCTCAAAATTATCATTAATTTTTTCATGGAACTTAATAGTTAATTTTAAAACAGTTAATTTTTAAGAAAGAAAGAAGTCATAAAGTGTCTTGGTCTGTCAATAAAGGAGTGGTATTCAGAAGAGTCCTAAAGCTGCTTGGCCAGGTGTGTGGTACATGCCTGTAAACCCAGTGGCTTGGGAGGCTGAGGCAGGTTCACAAGTGCAAAGCTGGCCTCGGCAAACTTAGTGAGACCCTGTCTCAAAAAATAAAATAAAATATAAAAACAAGGGTTGGGGATATGGGTCACTGGTTAAGTGCACCTGAGTTCAATCCCTGGTACCATAAACAAACAAACAAACAAGAAATAAGCTGCTTTAGGAGGCCGGAGTTGACTGGGACACCTTGCAGGTAGGTGAGTCAGCCAGGAGCAGGTGGGTGAGGGAAGTCCAAGGAAGGGCACTAATGCTCAGGGAAGACGTGTGGGTTGGTCTATCCGCTGTAAAAATGTAAAACTTTTCATTCAACAATTGGATTGCTCCATTTTTCTTCCATCCACTATTAAGAAAATCCTTGAGTCACGAAACCGAGACAACCGAAACCTTATTGAACAGGAAAACGTCTGGAAAATGCGACTAAATGCCCAGCCTTGCCAACCCAGAGCAGGTTACATCCCCGGAATGGAACTGCTACCTGAAATTTGGGGAGGCTTCCGGAAACAGACACACTTCAGGAAAACGGGGCCCGGGATGCCACAACCTCCCCAGCCATAGTTAATTATAAGTCCTCAGGGGAACCACTGGTTCCAGACGGTCCCCTCTAGGTCTCCAGGACCCCCCCCCATCACAGAAACGCGTCACAGCCACTCCTGTGACTCAGTCATCACAAGCTCATGTAGGAAATCACTAAAGATCTATACCAAGGGGTAATTAGAGGCCTAAAGGGGAGCAAGAGAAGAGAACAAGGACCACAAAACTTAAACCCTTAAAAACCCCAGTCCTGGAAGGGCCATGCTGTTCTCTTTGAAGAGAATCCAGGTCATTCTCTCTTATTCTCACTTTTCCTAATAAATCCCTGCCTGCGATGATGAGCGAAACTTACGAAATCCTTCCTAAGAGATTGCAAGAACCAGTGAATAAGGACCCACTTGGCCTCTTGGGATCTGGGGTTGGGTTTCCTCTGCACACAGCCATTGCCATTTCTAGTGGATGGAAGAAAAATGTAACAATCCAATTGTTGAATAAAAACGTTTCTATTTTTACAGTTGATATAACCAACCTTTCAAGGAACTGGAAAAAAAAAAAAAGAAAAATATCTGTAGTAGCTATTGCTGAATTTTAACTAGAAAAAAGTACACGACAGATGAATATAGAACTCACAAATCTATTGCTTTGAAAAATAAAGGACTTGGGGCTGCAGCACATAACTCGGGGTTATGTGCCATTAGTATTCAACACTCACACCAGAAAGAAATCTGAAGGAAAAACCCAGAGAAAAATAAACAATATCAATGTAAACGAATGAAAAAAAAAAAAAAAAGGTATTTCTCCATGTGCCATGAGAGTCAGCAAAGCACCTCAGTGAGTATGTGGTTTTCGAGGTCTGTATTTATTCTTCCTCAATGACTTTTACACTAATGCTTTACATTTATATAGCAAAAGGTGATTTCAGTAACTGTCAGTATCAGAGACCCAGTCTGGGACCTTAAAAACCAAGCTGTTCTTGCAGCTTCTCAATGGGGACTAGTGATAAAGCTTCTTAGGAATTACCTCATTGACAATTTAGTTCATGATGTGCAAGGAAGTATAGAATTCAGCTCAATCTCCGGTGATGATATTGACTCTATAGTTTTAGCAGTAGCAAAAACAAATTGTTCTGGTGCAGAGAAAACAGATTTATGACTTAAAAGAACACCAATAACAGATAAGTTGAGAACAGAAGTGTCAATTTCATATACTTTCTCTTCTTCATAAAGTTGCACTTAGAGTCCATCTGATACATTGTATTTCTCAGTGATATAAAGAGAAATGTAAGATTCAGTAGAGTATCTTTGAGCTCTAGTAATAGCAGAATAAAAAATAAAACCTCTTTCAAGACTAGATAGTTTGAAAGTGATTTTCTCTGTGTCTTAATGGCTCCCTGGGTTTAAGTCTGGCACCTGGTAAGTAGCAGAAAGAAAAAGAAAAAAGAAGGATTACTGTTTTTCATAGGAAATGGGATAGAATTTTCTTTTCTCAACAACATTGTGGAGTCATCTACTTCATCTACTTTTATTTAAGTGTTGGCAAGGATGTGGGGAAAAAAAGTACACTCACACACTTCTGGTGGGAATGCAAATTGGTGCAGCCAATATGGAAAGCAGTATGGAGATTTCTTGGAAAATTGGGAATGGAACCACCATTTGACCCAGCTGTTCCTCTCCTCAGTCTATACCCAAAGGACTTAAAAACAGCATACTACAGGAACACAGCCACATCAATGTTTATAGCAGCACAATTCACAATAGCTAAATTGGGGAACCAACCTAGATGCCCTTCAATAAATGAATAAATTTTTAAAATTGTGGCATATATACACAATGGAATATTACTCTGCAATAAGAGAGAACAAAATCATGGCATTTGCAGGTAAATGGATAGATTTAGAGAAGATAATGCTAAGTGAAGTTAGCCAATTCCTCCCTCTCCCCGCAAAAAAAAAAAAAATGCTGAATGTTTTCTTTAATATAAGAAGGCTGATTCATAGTAGGACAGAGAGCGGGACCATGGGAGGAATAGACAAACTCTAGATAGGGCAGAGGGTTAGAGGGGAATGGAGGGGACATGGGGTAATTAATGATGGTGGAATGTGATGATCATTACTATCCAAAGTACATGTTTGAAGACAGGAATTGGTGTCAATATACTATGTACACAACCAGAGATATGAAAAAATTGTGCTCTATATAAGTAATAAGAATTGTGATGCATTCTGCTGCCATATATAAATAAAAAATTTACATAAAAAATTAATTAAAATTTAGAAAGCAATAATTCAAAATTAGAAAAAAATAGATATGTTGTAAATATTCAACATGACAATGTGTAAATATTCTAATACTTAGTGAAGATGAAATGAGCTGCACATGCTCTTCAGAGGAACACTTTGAGATAAAAATACTAATATTAGGAGAACTTTTTGAGGCATACTTGAGTTAAACATTTTTGGATTAAATCTTACATGTGTCTTTATATCATTGAGAACTGCAATGTATAAGATTGACTCTAAATGCAACCTTATAAAGAAAAGAAAGTGTATGTTTGAGACAAAAACATTTGTGTTTATTTGCAAAATAATTGCTTTATGATTTTTAAAGCCCACAAAAATCATCTGATAATTTATGTTTAGAACGTTCCTACTTAATACAGAAATATAGATCAATATTTATTGTATAAATCCCATCAAATTATTTCATATAAAAATGAAGAGTAATTATTTGAGTGTATGACAGGAAAAAAAGATCCTAAAGTAAATTATGATTAATTCATAAAATTGCTGTCATTTTTTTTTTCATATTCTCAATTAGGTGACTACCCTTAAATAAATATTTGTGGTTTTTTAATGAATCTTCATTGCATGTACAATGACTTATTAGTAACTATTCCAAATGATAATCAAGATGCCTGATAATAATTATCATAATCATGATGCTTATGATATGCTGAGATTTCAATCATGGTACCTCTCTGGGCACACCACACAGGTATCATCTCAGGCTCTACTCCACTCACCTGGGTATTCTCACAATGTCTTTTTTCTTTTTTACCTTTTAATTTTCCATACACATCATTTCCAGTAGCTTCCTAAGAAAAAGACACATACAGTAAGTCCTTGAATGTCTGAAAACATCTTTTCTTCTCATAGGTGAATGATAGTAAGTCTAGTATAAAAACCTAGGGTTAAAAATCTTTTGACTCAGAATTTTAAAACATCTTCCTACTATTTTGTTTTTGTTTTTGTTTTGAGAAGAGTTATTTCTTACTTTGCATGGACCCTCTGGAGCTTTTAACATCTTTTCTTTGTATGGATTTTATAGTATTTTCCAATTATGTTATCAGACTCATTTCTTCTGGTCAAAAGACATGGTCATTTTAGGTGTTAGTGATTACTCTTTGGTGAAAACTATCTTTTCTCTCCTTTTTTTTTTTTTTTTTTTTGCTTTCTAGAATAAATCTCTAGAATAAAAAAAATATGTATTCTTTATTATTATATTTTTCTTGTATTTCTTCATAACTAAATTTCTCAGTTTCAGGGAAAATCTCTCAAAATTATCCATCAAAACATATGTTAATTTTTTGTTGTTGTTTTGGTATATTTTTACTTATAATATTTGTTCGAATTTTGGTATATTTGGTCAGGAGTATACAAACTTAATCTTCATTAATCATTAATCTCTTCCTTTTTTTACAATGTGTTATATTTTTCAAATCTAATTGATTTGCTTACATTTTATATTATACATTTTCTTCAAAATTTGCTGATGCCTGCTTTTTTTATTTAAAAATATAATCGTGAAGATTTTACATACTTTTTTCCATCCTTTCGTCTTCACCTGCACCTCACCCTTATATACTATAAAGTTCAGAGGCTCTTGCTCTTGCTCTTATTTTTGCCCTCAAAGAATTAATTCTGAGTAGGATCAAAGGGCAGGGACATAGGAGAGGTGCTCAGAAATGTGGTCTTTTTGGCAGCTCTGGGTTGAGTTTTCACAGAAGTCCACACCCAGACGCAGGGCTTCCCCTCCTTCTCAGGTCATGCTTCGCCTGCCTCTCTCCTGGTGGAGTCCCAAGTCGCTCCACAGTTCTTATGTTTAGCGGCTGCGTGTGATTAATAGGACACGGTGGATGCACTCCAACTGGAGCTGCCTTGGCTGCGCAGTCCCTGAGGGCCCTCCCATTGGGTCACACCTTATCTGCATTTAATATCAAAGGACAGAAACAGTAGAAAATTGTGTGTGTGTGTGTGGGGGGGGCTCCACTGGTAGGTAACCAAAAAATAATGGGAAAGCTACCCTAAACATCTGACCGCCTTTGAGAAAAGTGACCATGCACCTTCCCATCATCTTCCTTCATCTCATCAGTGTCCCATGCCACTTCCCATCCCGTCCTTCAGACTCTTTCATGTGATTTCCGTCAAGAGTTCTTAAAACCTTTATATACTCAATGTTTTCATTGAGAGCTTCTGAGTTATTTACAATTTTTGTCCTTTCAAAAAATAGTTCTTAAAAATCTTTCCCTGTGTTTTACTATTTCATGCGTACATCTCTTTCATGTAAAATTTATTTTGGATAAATTGCTTGTTAGGGATCTTTATTTGCTATTTCCAAATGATTAATGACAGCTCCATCATCTCTTATTGAATAATCTTCCTCCATTGCTCTGCTTGTCTCACTAGAGTCATATTGTTTAAATTCTTAAATGCAATTCAGGCAGATCCTGGGTCTCTTTTCTATATAAATGATCCACCTTCATTACATTTATCTTACAAAACCCAATTGTGCTCCATAAGATTTTCTTTACAAACTTGCAGTGAGACTCATATTTAATATAACCACTTCACACATGATTTCTAAACTTTAGTTATATATGTAATGTAAATGAAAATAATTCCTTTTAAAACTATGGATAGATAAATAGATAGATGTAAGGTAGCATACATAACACTTTGTACTCTATCTGTATGTTTACATAGACATTGCAATCCTAACAGCCATAATGAAGTAAGCAGAGTTTTATACTTGTTCATAATGAAAAAGATGTATATAAAAAGTAAGAGAAGGAAGATTATATTTAAGTTGATATTGTTAGCATTTACTGTAACAGACATGATGAATTTGTTTCTCCTTATTTGTGGCAGTGCTTCCTGTACATTTGCTGTGAACACTGAATTCACAAATTCTGATCATTGTTCCTAGGGAAAATATGAAGTCCAGTCCCTGAAAGCCCTGGGTCACAACATTTTCATCAACCAAGACACCATTTGCGCTATTTAGGTGGGTTTTTGTCAACATTCTTATAAAATGAGCTGATCTGTTCAGTGCTGAGAACCTGCTGTTCCACACAACCCTTTCCAGTATTGCAGGTAGGCACAACTCTAAGAATTCCTCCACAGTCTTCTGATGTGGGCTACAAGGTGGACATCTTTCTAGAAGTACAGCCCTGTGGCTTCTGGAACTGGCCTGTACCAGCTGAGAGGGTGCATCTGCATTTCTCTGACCCTGTCATGGGACCATGCCCTTCTTTGACCTGCAGCCTCACCATGATGCTGCCTAGGTCATCTTCTGAGGCATTCACAAACTTGGACATTTTCCCACAGCGCCATCTCACACTGTAGATGCTGCCTCAGTGCTTTCTAGAGAGGCTCACGTGCTCCTTGGGAGAAGTCTTTCTCCATCCTTTTCCTGGGTGTACCATTGCATCAATTCATTAACACCAAACCCACAGCCAGAAACACTAGCTCAGGTACTTTCTCAATAAGAATATCATCACAGCCTTCACTTGGGGGCCATTTAAATCTGAGAAATAATCAACAAAAAGCACAAAAATGAAAGATTAAAAGCAAATATGACCCTGCATAGACTATAAAATGGACACGTGGTCCTAGTGTGGGAGTTGAAACTGAGAAGGAGAGGATGGCTGCCTTTGACCACAGCTGGGAGCAGGCACAGGTGGCTCACTCTCCACCGTGCTGGAAGCTGCACAACTCACAAGCCACTGTGTCCTTAGTGTGGCACACATGCACACTCCAACCAGTCATCATATATGTGGCATCTCAATAGAAGACTGGGGCAGGGGTTATATTTGTGACTTTAAAACCCTGAGTTGCAATTTTCAATAATTATGAACATGGCTGATGAATTTTCAAGCAAACCATGCTGTTTCTTTAATCTGTAGAGTACTGCATTTTGGGAAAATTCACTTTATCTCAAATAAGCGTGGATATTTTTTTCTGATTATTTTTGTATTAGTTATTTATTGTCAGTGTAGTGCTGCATAGAAGCCACCGCAGAAATCGCTGACTTCTACAATCACCATTTACTTAGGGATCTATGTGACTTAGGCTGGCTTTGTCTAAGGAGGTCTCTGGTCTTGAGGAGGCCACTCCGTTGTCTTTGTGCCACTGGTGTTGGCATGCGATGGAACAACTGAGGCGACCTAACCCTGCTCCAACTTTCCCCCCTTGGGCAGTTATGTGCAGGCTTGGTCTATGGTCCAGGGAAAGGAGCAGGTGAGCTAGCCCCAGCACATCCTGCTTCCTTCCCACCTTTATATCTGCTGAGCAGAGCAAGTCAGAGTGAGAAGGGGCTCCACTGTAAGGTGGCCAAAGGTTTTGAGGGAGTTTTAGCAGATCTGAAGAATTTAAATTAATGTATGTACAGATGGTTTGCAGCAACTGAGGTTGTGGATGAGTATGTACTCAGAACTAATAAAATTTTAAATCATAGAAGATTTCAGACACAGATTTCCAAACAATATCAGATCTATGAAGCAGAAAAATTAATGAATGCTATAATGGGTCATTTGGGAAAGACAAGGATATTTAGAGAAAAACAAGATAAGTATATTTATCCTCCTTTAAAAATAATTAGATCAAATAATTTTATATTCCTAGGAGACTTGATGTGAGAACTAGTATTTAATGCTTCTACCTTGGCTAAAGATGACACCCCATCTATTCATAGGTCTTTGCCTGAATATTTTTATCATTCTCCCGAAGATATAAGAATGGAAATGGTGAAAGGTTACATTTCAAATAACTATTTGGAGGTCACTGGAATGGGCCATACAACTTGAGTTTTACAGCAACTTTGTGTTGCACAAACCAGATGTGCAGCCAAGATCACTTCTGCTGGAGGCAGGAGGGGGTACTAGTGCCATCCTGGAGTTGACAACACTCACACCTGACTGGGTTTCTCAGAGTCAAGGCAGGAAGCTTGATCCTCTCTACAATGACCCGGGAGAATGAGAACTTCTGTTGCCCTCATAAAAAGCTTTTTTCAGGATTATGCATGTTGTCTATCTTCAGGAAATCTAGGTGGAAGTAGGTGCCCTGGCTGTATCTAGCCTGTAGTGCTGAATGATGGGCACTGGTAACTCAGTGGGTAAGTGTTGAAGCGGGCACTGAAACACAGATGGACCCCAGCCCCAGTCTCCAAAGCACCCTTTTACTGCTTCTGTTGACATGTAACAATTATCTTCTGATTAGGGACATTTTGGGTGCTTTCATTCAGTTTTGTTTCTAAAGTGAATTTTCAAACTCTACAATGAACATTTTTCAGTCGTTATAATACAATGATCATTCATAAAATAAAATGATCAAAAGATATGAACAATTCAGAGACTTTTCCAAAGTTTAATCAAATTAATTTCTAAAATGTCTACATCTTTATTTTTATTTCAACCAACAGTTGGATGGGAGGATTGAGTTTGAGAGCTATAAGTATTTTATATTTTTGTTAATACAATAAGACCTAAAATGGAAAGCCAATGGCTTTGATCATTCATATTTTCTCCCTATAATTTTGAATGTCCTATTTAATTTCCTTCCTGGCAAAGGGTCTACAGGTGTTTCATGGAGAGAAATCTTTTAAAGCGAACATCACAAAACACTGTTTCTGTAAATTATCCATTCAATGACCACTATTTATAAAATGGATTTCTACAGGACAAACAGTAACAATGACGTTTAGGGACATGCTAAAAGTAAGTAATAGAAAATGAATTGGGGAACATCCAATCAGCAGAGTTTAGATGTCTCAATGGGAGATAGAAAAAAGGTAAAAGTCTTGATGATTATAACTCAAGAAGTAATACAACTAAGAAGTTGATAAACTAGGAATCAGTTTAGAAGAGGAAAAGGTAATAAGCCAATAAAAATGATGAAATGGAATTGTAGTTTTACCCAATTTATAACTTACATTGTAGAGAATCCTGAAATAAGTAAATAAGCCTTCGAACAGATGTTTTAAGTCCATATGTAAAATTTAAAAGTCAGCAAGAGTCAGTTTGATCTTTAGAAATGTCTCATATGTCATGGACTATTCCACACAAAAATTACATAGAAACAAGGCAAGTATTCAGAAAATAGATAATCAAAAGCATTTAGAGTTAATATACCCACATAATTTAATGCAAGAGATGAAAAAAAAATTTTTTTGGTGGAGGAATGAGTATAGAAATTTGACAATGGATATATTACATTTATGAACTTTGCAGATGAATTAAAAGAGTATTTTGTTAACAGTTAATAAGTCTCAAAAAAATCCATCAGCTTTGAATATGGTGAAATTTGCTGTAACGTGTGGTAAGATCTTTGTGAGCAGGTAGAATCCTTGCACAGGGAACAAAGCCTGTTGGGTGTGCTCATTGAACCAACCCAAGGATATCAATCAAAAGACACACAGAGAGAGCATCTGCAAACATCGGGAAATACAAAGAGAGTGCAGGAAAATGTATCTCAAGGGCTTTGTTTGTGTAGATCTGGCCTCTCCAAGGTCTCTTCCTGCCCGGAGATCTTGCTGGAGAGGCTTATCTTAATGCACTGTCTGATGGCTTGGCTCTTCAAACCCAACACACTCCATTACAGGGCATGTCACACTGCCTGTGCACAGACACAAGATGGAATTAAAGCCACAGTCACATCCTCAACCCAAACAAACATAAAAATTAATGTGACAAAGGGAAGCTCTCTATTCCCAATGTCCACGAGCAACTTATTATTTGTACCAAGTAGGGAATATCAAAGAGACAATGAAGAGACATGGAAAATTAAAAAGGGAAGAGGACAAAAAAGGTCTTTTTGGTGGGACTTACAAGGCATCCATGGAGGGACTTACGTTTTCCACCCAAAAGTGCCTTATCAGCGACACCTGGGAATCACGGGTATTCCTAGGTGCTCTCGTTCCCTTAGGGGATCCTTTGCAGATTGTTGGTTTTTCCTTAACTGAGAGTGATTCTCTCATCATGGAGAAGTGTTAACAGAGGGACAAAATGGTTGATGTTTCATGGAGTTTGGAAGTCTATAAAGAAATAAGACACATGTTTAATATTAATAATGTCAAATGAAGACCATTGTATGAGAAGGTGCTAGAATACAGAAAAATGTGCTATTTGAGTATAGAGATGAGAAAGTGCAGAACGAATCTACTTGTTCTCTGCTATTGTGACAGTCCTCATTGGGCTATGTGTGACTTAGAATGCTGCCCTCCAAAAAGCTAAAATTATTCATGCCCCATATCTTGCAGAGCAAACCAGGATATAGTGAAGAGACCCTGGAATGAAAATAACAGTAATAGTCACGGGCTCATTCCATATACAAGCTCTCACTCTAGCCAGTGTTTCTGTGCATATGGCAAGGATGTGTAAGTACTACTACTACAGAGAAATATTTGTCATGCATGCACTGTCCAGGTTTTTGGTAAAAAATATGACCACCATGATAACAAGTAGTTGGTGCTGGACAATCTTGTGCTGTCAAAATGGGAGTTTTATATGGCTTTCAAGCCTTCCGCTGGTTCTCAAATGTAATTAATTGTCTCAGTTCCATGGTTTGCAAATGCACAAATACCAATCTAGTAACTGTGTTAAGCCTTTGTGATTTATGCAAATTCCTAGTGCTACAGGATTCGAGTGCAACTATTCTGCTTGATATTCTTTGAATAAATGTTGAAGGTAAAAATATGCTTAATGAGAATTCAAAATTATGCACAAACCCCATTGAAATTGGTTTACCTTTTAGTCCTTAAAATTATAAGATGAATATTCTTACAGAATAAGATTTGAGATTTTAAGTTAAATGAAACTTGCTGCTTGTTATTCTATTAACAAATAGTTACACTAAAATGATGTACTTGTCCATATTAAGTTTTCCTTCCTCTTCTATAATATAAAGCCTTTTTATCGGCAGTAGTAGAAATCCTAATATGATGCTCATAGTAGTGTTTAGTGCACAGAAAAATCTTTGTATTCATGTGCCATTCTTTCCAATTTATGCTTCTGTGGTTATTTTAATTTAAGAGGAAAGATGATGTAGTATAAACAATTATTAAAGTCAGCTATTATAGTTGAGCTTAAGTTTGGGAAACAAAATTCATAGGGCAAAAGGCAGATTTGCAAAGATACTGTATGTAATTAGTCCAATATTAACAGACTGGTGGAGTTTTTTCTCTTTCACTGTGAAAAATTAGCGGTTGCTTTAATTAAGGTAGTGTCATTGAGTTTATAGTTTAAATTAAAGCTCCCAGGAAAACACAATCTTTGAAACATTTTGCTGGTGTAAATTTTCACATGTTAAGCAAGACACGCCATAACTTGAGACTGTAATGTCAAGTAAGTTTTCCCCTCACTTGGGTGTTGTGAAAGAGAAAAGATAAAGTCTGCATTGCATACTTACTCTATTCCATGCAGTTTTATGAACAATTTGAATGAATTATAACTCTTAACATTACAAGATTATTGATCTAGTTTTACAGAAGAAGAAACTGAAATTTATGGAAGCAAAGTAACAAGTTCATGAAGGAAAGGTGAAATTTAGTCCTAGGACATTGCGATTATGCATAAAGCTAAAGGACTGCATTAGGGTAATAAAAAATAAGAGGTCACCGAGATGGATTGGATGGAAGCCTTCCCAGGCAACCTAGAGGATTGTACAAGTGCTGCAGAAGGGAGGTTGGGTACTCAGAACCATTCAGAGAGTGAAGCGTGTGGGTGGTACTTCCCCCTGACAAAGTTCACCCTGAGTCTGGTAACTAAAGAATAGAAAGAAAAATTATATGTTTTTATCCAGAAGAAACAAAAGGAAATCATTGCTCCTGTAACGTTCTCAATCAGAACACATTAGAGATGCACTACTGATTGCATCTCAGATGCCCTCCACCTGGTGCCGGTGTTGGGTACATCCTGGAAAAAAAAAAAAAAAAAAAAAAGTCATGCAACATGGTATTTCTACTCTACATCTACAGCCCCCTAACTTTTATCTCCAAAAGCCCTCCAGATGGAGTAGCAGTCAAATAGTGATGGTGACTATTTCGAACACTTTTGATATGAAAAATATGCAGTTCAGTTCATGCATTTGGTAGTACAATATAGACAATGATTATATTTAAATGAGTCAATGATAGTGTTTATGCGTGTCACAGAGGAGCTTGCTGTGAAAGAGATTTCTGGTTCCCAACTCTCTGATTCAGTGTACTAGAGTGTTGCTCAAGGGCCAGCGTGTCAGAAGGTGTCAATCAATAGAATGATAATGTCCAGGAACTGTGATAATATTTTCCGTTTTAAAGTGAAGCCGAACCCACAGCAGCCCTGAGGCGATCCAGGATTCCTCAGGACCCACCTCTCTCCTCCAGCTTCTGCTGCTTTTTCCTTTCCCCAGGAAAACACAACACATTCTAGAAAAGTGGTTCACCTGGAGCTTTCTGCTTTCTCACCTTCCTTCCATTCAGTGAGAATTAATTCTGGGATGATTTCTGACTTGACGACTGCACTGAGACTCTCTAATCAAGATTCCTGATGGCCACCTGTCAAATCCCTTGAAGCTGCGTGACATCAGCTTCGGCAGCCTCTCCCGGGGCATCTAACATGATCAACTCCTCTGTCCTTCTGAAAATACATTTCTCTACATGTTTGTGAGAAACTGTTTCCAGCTCCCTTCTAATTTCCCCCTCAGGCTATTTATTTCTTGCCTCATTTTCCTGGTTTGCTGCCTTTCTTTTATCTACAAATGATACACTTATTTGGTTTTCTGTAATTTATATTGTGGAGTTCATGTAAAGTAACTACAGAGACAAAGGTTATTCTTTTATGTAACATAGAATCCAAAAATCTATGTAATAAATAGTTGCTTGGTAATATGGCAATGAATCCTAAGAATGTTTAGAAGAGTTATACAAATATCATCTGTGATTACTATGGTCCACTCCAAATTCTGTGAATGGACTAGGTGTCCTTATAAAGGGGCTTGATGGATGCAGTTTATCCTCTCTTATCCTTCTGTAGTTTTTCAATGGGAAAGTTACATTTTCCCAATTTTTATCTTCTTTTTTGGTACTGAGGATTGAACCCAGTGGTGCTTTACCATCCAGCCACACCCCCAGCCCCTTCTTACTTTTTATTTTGAGACAGGTCTCACTAAGTTGCTTAGGGTCTAAGTTGCTGAGGCTGGCCTTTGACTTGGAATCCCCCTGCCTCAGCCTGCCAAGCCGCTGGGAATATAGGCGTGCCCCACCATACCCAACTATTTTCCCCATTTTAAGATGATAAAATTGAGGCATAAAAAGAGAGAGTGTTTTACTCACGGACATAAAGCAAAGAAATAACAGAGCTGGGATTTGAATGAAATCTATAGTATTCTAAACCCCCACTGCTGATAGTCTCAGGAAAACTTGGCATTTTATGAATGTCATCGTAAATCCACAGCATTTTGAAAGAAAGCTTTCTTTCTTTCTTTTTTTTTTCTTTTTGACTTTTGCAGTCATGTCATCTGTAGTACTCAGAAATAAACATATCCATTCTTGAGGCTCGGGAAACAGTTTCTCAATGGCAGACATCACTTACTGCACAAACACACCTATTACTCATGGTCTTGATGTTTTGCAGATGAGGAACAGAATCTTAGGTAAATTAAGGGACTTTCCCACTTTCGGATGATAGAAGTTATTAGGAAACCATTGGTGAAAAGCTATAGTTCAATGTCTTATTGCCAAATACCTTACGAACCACTTTCCATCCATGTCGGTTTTCTCAAACAGAGATCAAAGGATGAGTCACACGCTACAGAGAAGAAAACAGGCAATGGGATACCGTGTACCTTGCTCAAGCAAACACACCATTTATATGGCAGAATCAAGACTCAAGTGACAATCTGCCAAATTTCAATGTCCCTGTTTTATAGGTGTGGTATCCTGGTTCTTGGTTAAGGCCACAAACCAGTGCTCAGTTGAGACTCAAAAAGTTTTGTAGCTTTGCCTGTACAAAAATGGAATTTGCCTGGAAAAATCTAAGGGGTAGGTATTAACCTTCAGCATCTTGAGTCATAAAATAACTACAATGCGGTTCCCATAGAAATTCTGATTTAGAACACTGTCCCCTGTTAATGGACCTTCCAAGAAGAATCAATTGTCTATGGCCTGCCAACTACTTAAATGAATTAACTTGCTGGGTGAAGTTATTTCCTAATGTCAGGGTGTCCTGGAGGAGGAAATGAGGTAGAAAATGATAATGCTTAACCCTTGCATAATAGCTATCAGGGATAACAGACCCTACTCCAGAGCAGGATTGAAAAGATTTGACTTTAGAGACTAAGAAAAACAATGCCAGGAAACACTATTGTGTCAAATATGTGTTTATGGTTGAGGAAGAGAAAATAACAACGGGAGAAGAAAATAATTTCACTTTCATATTTAAGCATACTAGGATGAAGATTTTTAAGGAAGGTACTTACACTTGAGAGGACAGCACAGAAATGTTTGGTTGCAATTTCAACACTCAGTGAGACCATTAATTTTACATTTCATAATTCCTAATCAACTTACTCATTCTTTCAATCTGATTAGCTTCCATAAATTAAAAAAAGACACACAGATGGGATTTTATTAGTGAAAATGCTTACAGAGGCTCTCTGTAAGTGTCTTCCTTCCTCTTGTGTTAAAGTGAAGTAGTAACTGAGATAAACATCAAAATAGAAAATTGCAGCCTCTCGTTCAGAAACCTTTTCTCTACCTTCTCTGTGTCCCTCACCTCGCTGTCCATTAAATCAAGTCTACTTTCTCTAAAGTCAAAGTAGCCTAAAAGCACTCAGGGCAAGAACAGCTTGTGAAATGAAGAAAACTCTTCATTATTTTCAGGTGTACATAAAAGAGTATTGAGAGAATGGTCTAAATTACAGTGCAAAGTCCACGCGTTTACACAGCTCACCTTCACAATAGCTAAAGGGGGGACTGGAGCAGAAGGGGAAGTAGAACTTCTTTTCAGGTATAATGTCCCATATGCATCCCAGTTGACTTTAAAACAAGTCCAGGGCAATCTTAGATAATGGGTATGAGACATTTTGCACACGCATTTGCATGTTGTGCTGAGGAGTGTAAACAGACCTGGGACCAGAAATGATAAAGGACCAAAATGAAAGTTGGAACTGATGGAGGCGCCTCCTGTAGGGCAAATTCTCTACACACATCAAGGACATTTTATGGAGATGACCTGTAAAGAATGATAGTGAGCAATTTTGAGAGGATCTGAGGAAGCAGGGCATTTTGAATGTACATGAACTGACAGACACATGCATGTGCCCAAGCGCTTGGAAAAGAGAAACACTCCCTTGTTTTGTCACTTGCTAAGCTAGTCATATCACACAAACCCTTTGGTTGGGCAGTGCCCGAAGTGTGCGGGACCTACAGCTGTGGCAGTCATATTCTGGGTTACTGTCTGCTTGGCACACACCATGTGCTCTTGGCTCTAGTGTACATACCAGCCATAATTGGAACCCTATTTCTTCTCTCTCAGAAAAATACATCAGCATGAAACTGAGCAAATGCTTTTGTAGAAATAATCCTAAATTTACTGCTATTACTTAAAAGATAAAAAGTTCAGTTTATTCAGTGGAAACAAATTATTTTCTAACACACCAAAAGCTAAACTTGTCTTATTAATGTGGTGGGGCCACAGAAGTCATGAACCTGGATTGAAGTTATCAGTATTTCTCAAATCCCTGTCCTGCAGATAAAAACCTTAACTTTAATCAGGGCTACTCTTTGAATGATAAGGTAATTCCATGAGATATCTACAGGGTGGCATAAATTTCCATTACAATTCAGAGATGAGGTTCAAGTTCACCACAAAATAGGCATACCGAGCAATGTGCTACTATTAATTTGTGTTGACCTTTTCTTTCCCCATATTTTTTATTGGTGCATTATACATAATGATAGGATTTGTTGTTACATATACATATCTGCAAACAGTGTAACTGAAATCTGGCCAGTGTCACTCCCCAGCACTCTCCCCCTCCCTCACCTCCTCACAACCCTTTTATATGTAAAAGTCAGTATTAATTGCTTGCCATCAAATTAGTAAATATGGTCATTATTTTCTAATCAACAATTAAATATAGATGCCATGATACTGACTAGAAAAATATGACTTTTTCTGAGATATTGTGGCATTCTTGACTCAGTTAAACCACAACCCAGGAAGGGTGGATTATTGATTTCTGAAAGACATGCAGTGCTAGAGCACAGCCTGTTCATACCCTGGGGAGGTCAAAAAGTAGCCAAAGATTTTAGGCAACAGCAACAAGACATTTTTAATTCACTGTCTGATGGAAATGTTTAATTTTATACTGATCTGTTAAAGAGAGAAAAACACAACGGTAGAACCTAATTAGAGAAAAATGACTGCTGAGTTTTATTTTATTTCTAATTAACTTCTATTAAAGGGGTTTATTGTAATATTTCAATACATGCATACAGTATGCACCAGTCAAATCCAGCCTCCCTTTATCCTCCCTCCTATGCCCCCTGCCCAACCTCTAATAATTACTCTTCTACATTCTGGTTGACTTCTTTTTTTATAATTTTTTTTAAAGAGAGGTGGGGGAGAGAGAGGGGGGGGGAGAGAGAGAATTTTTTTAAATATTTATTTTTTAGTTTTCGGTGGACACACCATCTTTATTTTTATTTTTATGTGGTGCTGAGGATGGAACCCAGCGCCCTGCGCATGCCAGGTGAGCGTGCTACCGCTTGAGCCACATCCCCAGCCCTCTGGTTGACTTTTTAACTTCCATATATGAGAGAGAACATGAATTCCTTGTCTTCCTGTGTTTGCTTGTTTCACTTAACAAAATGCCATATAGTCCCGTGTAGTCCATTTTGCTGCAAATGAAAGGATTTCATTTTCTTAATAGTTGAGCAGTATTCCACTGTGAAAATGCACTATGTGTTCTGTCTCTAGTCATCTTCTGATAGGTACAGAGGTTGATTCCATGTCTAGGCTATTGTGAACGGTGCTACAATAAACATGAGAGTGTAGGAATCTCTATTGTGTGCTGATTTTATTTGTATTTCAGATCATTTCTAGAAGGCTACAACTTCTTTTCTGACATATTTTACATAAACTCAATTTTCATTCATTAATGAAAAATGTTCAAAAAATGATGATCTATACAACATAACAAGAAGGAAGCACACTTCAAACATAAACAAAGTGGTTTTTTTAAAAGATGATTTTAACAATTATAGTAATTTATATAAAGAAAAAAAGAAGTGAAATATTTTACATGTATTTTGCTATATAAAGAGTCACTCTACATTTTAATGCCTAAACTAACATGACGATTTTTCAGAAACATATCTTTACACAGTGTTTTGTAAGAATAGCAGTAACAAGTATAGTTTAGCCCCTAAGTTAATGATCGCTCACCTGTTTCTCCCTCACTGTAGATGGATATTCACAACTGCAACTTTAAAGCTTTTTCTATTCCAGTCCTCCATATTATAGTAAATAATGGAAATTCCTTCTTTGGTTCATAATTTCCTACCATTATATAACCATGTGGATATGAAGCTTTCAAGTATGGAAAGGATTTATTTCTTCAATAGCTAGTGTGTTATTTATCGTCTTTCATTCACAGTTCAAAAGTTAAAATACTGCACTTGAGATAGATCCTGTTGTGAGGCCAGTTTTGACAAGATTGATTAGTATGTTCTGAAAAGTATTTATGGAAAATATGAAAGGAACCATTCATTCTGCATTCATTTTTTGGTATTTGTTTTGTTTTTAATGGACATCTTTGAAAGAGATCAGAAAAAGTAACATTCAGAGAAGAAGTAAAGCTTATGTTTCAGGGAGAAGTAAATTACTTGTAATTTAGGTTATTCAACAGAATCTTCCCATGTGGAGTAGATTTACTTAATCAACTAGTGGACCCTTTCAATTTATTTATTTATTTATGTATTTTGAAGTATTGATTTGACTTTCAATTTAGCACCTAGAACACTTTCATAATGTGAGTGTGAAAAATAAATGTGAGACTAAGGCTAAATATTTCTGTTCCTTATTATTTAAAAATAATAGCTATTGAGATTAATATTTCTTAAAAACTTTTAGAATAAAATTTAACATATTTCTTATTCAGTATTTCAGGATAACTACCTTCTCACATTGCATTGAAGAGCCACCCCTGTTCTTCATTTGCAGGTGGCCACTAAGCCACAGATGCTCACTGGGGCATCTTCATCTACATCACCCTTAGGGAAATTCCCTGTCCTTGGCTCTTGAAGGAGATCTGCACCTCCTTCTTGTCTAATGGTTTCTGCATGAATGAGCATCTCAGGACACAAGAATCATTTCATCACTGTGTTTTCCACATCGTTGTAGGACTTGGAGCTCTTCCAGAGTAGAGCCCATGCAGTGACATCCTCTGGTCTCACGGTAACAGCACCACAGTTGTTGGAGACAGAGTGTGGTACTGGCATTAGAATTTCCTCACGCTAATAGGTGGTTGTAGGTGTATGTGGATTTATGACTGAACAGAAAAATAAATGAGAGAAGCTTATTCAGATTTAAGAAAAAAAGGGAAAATTATGATAATCTTCTAAAAGTGGTCTTTAGAAAGACCTGTTCTCATTCAGTATGAACCCTGTCAAATTGGAATCAAATTTCTATCCCAGTGATAATATGGATGCTTGATTTACCAGATCAGATTCACAGAAGGCATGAGCTGCAGTCCTGCTGGAGGGTGCTAGTTGGCAGCTGTCTTTATTCTGGTATATTTGCTAAATTCCTTGTAATCTGTAATCCAATTGATATAAGTGGAATGATAATGTCATATGTTGAACCCCAACACCTAGTGTGATGGTATTGGAAAATGGGCTTTTAGGAGCTGATTAGGCTAAGAAGGTGCAGCTCTTATAGTTAGTGTCCTTATGAAATAGATTCCAGACAGCCTCCTCACCTTTCCCACCCACTATCTGAGGAAAGAGAATGGTAGTCTATAAGACAGGAAGGAGGCCCTCATCCAGGTGAGTTGGTGTCCTTCTGTTGGACTTTCTAGCATTTAGAACTGTGGGAGACGGTGTTCTGTTGTTTATAGTCACTCTGTAGCATTCTTTTATGGTAGCTTACACGGACTAACACACTGATCTGCATGTATTACAAGGTTAGTTGTATTATTGATATTTGATAATTATTTTGCTTTAACAATTAATCCTGGTTTTCAATTTGATAGAAATATTTTTCTGCTTAAAGCATGCATTGTGATGCATCTTATATCTTTGGAAATCTCAATACCTCAAGTAAACTCAACCCATTTCTAATTCTGAAATTATAATACAAAACAAATTTTTAAAAAATAATTGTCATTCTTTTTCAAAAATTATTATTTTCACTCTTGCTAGAATGATTAAAATAAAGTGCTTTGAGTACATTTAAAAAAAAAAAAAAAAAAAAAAAACCTCTGTAACTATGTTTAACTACATAAAACTTTGAATTTGAAAAAGCCAGACTCAAACAGTAGTACCATTGTTTTGCTATCTGTGTGACCTCAGTCAAGTTACTTGATTTCAGCTCATCTATCTGTAAAATAATGAGAATAAATTCCTTCCTCACAAGACTGTGAAAATCCAGTCATTTTATTTAGTGTATAATTATGCAGCGCAATCCTTGTTAACTAGATGAAATAAGTGATAATTATGAAGACTTTTTATTTTCTTAGGTCAAAAAATATTTAACAAAGCCACAATTTAAAGCTGCACATAAAATGGGGGAGGATAACATGAAAACTGTGGGCAGAGTGAACTATGCCCTCAATCATCTCCCATCTCATAGTAGAGACCCCATTGTGAACTGGGAGTCCTTGACATCAGATGTCATGTGCATGACGCTCAGGACAGCAGGAAGGACCAAGAGGCCCCATGAGTTACTTTAAGTCTTATCCAGTTAGGGGACCCCCTTCAGAAGGAGACATGTGTTGGTAAGTGTCAGAGCCTCCCCTGGGTGGCCATGCAGTTCATTAAGTCAGGTCAAGCTTGCCATAGTCACTCCTTTATTTATTCCATGAAAAGGGATTATTTGCCAAACACTGTTCAATAATAGAGGAGATACAGGATTGTTATCAAGGGTACAAAAGAGAATGCATATCCCACAAGACATGATTTTTTACAGAAAGGACACAGATGTGATATAAAACATGACTCCTTCTCCATTAAAACTCTCTTTAACACTTAAAACCAAATTAGACATAAATTCTATAATGGTACTAGGGCACACTTTAAGTATCTTTAAAGGACTAATTTTTATTAAACATAGTAACATTTTTGAAACTTTATGGCATCTTTAATTATTCATATCTATTTTTTAACTGGATACATGTAAGATTCATTCTTTGGTTTGCCACAGAGTATGCAACTTCATAAGATCGAAGCTCTACATTAAATGGAGACAGCTATAATTACTAACAGGTTGTATAAAAACTCAGAGGAACACTCAAAGGAGGTTAAGGGCTGCTCTTCATTCTTAGGACAAAATTTGGTACTACTGTGAAATATCTGTCGCTCACTCAATATCAAATTCATACCTCAAAGGATACTGAAAGCACACATTCTAAAGCTATTGCCATTGCATCAAGGCAGGTTTTATGGATTTCTCAGGGTTGGACCACCACAAATGTGACTTTTATCAACAAACTTCCTTCGGGGACCCCCGCGTACCCCAGGAGTTGAAGCCATTCTTCTGAGCTGAGAATCACGCAGCCACTCAGCCAGAATCCAATCAATGTTTTTTAGGTGTGTTTACTTCTATTCCCTAAAGAAATCTCTAGAATATGCTGTTTTACTCACTTTCTCCTGAAAGGGCTCAGCTCCTGCCCCTGGAGCTAAAGGGTCCAAGTGGCCTGATTGTCCTCTCTGCTCTTCTTTCTCCCCACCCGGCTCTCCCCTGCCCCTCTCGGGCACCATATATTCACCTTTTCATGTGATATTTCACATATAAAAAAGTACAGAAGATAATGTAACTTCCCTATGATTCACCACCAACGTTAGACACTAAGGCCTCAGCCGAAGCCCCTGCTCCTCTTCCTGATTAAGGGCCCCCACTTTATAAGTGGACAGGTCTGCACTGTTCTGAAAAGGTTGCAGGACAAGGAGAAAAGTTCCAGCCCTGCATCTGACCCTGTGAGGAGGCACTGGGTCCGCCATGGGGAGGCGATCCCCCAGTTCCTGCAGTGAATGACTTGTGCCACTCCCGGGGTGGATGTGCACTGCAGGGGACAGCACCTTGGACAGTCCTCAGTAACACCTTGTTGTCTTGCACTCAGGCTGCTAGAATGGAACCCATTGACGGGGCCCTGAAGCCGCAGATGTGAAGCCTGGAAGTTCAGACGGAGGTGGCACTTTCTCCTTCACCAGCAGCCTTCTCTGGCTGTGGTCCTCATGTTGCAGAGTAGATTGCCTCTTTCCTGTGTCATATAAGGCCACTAATCTGACCAAGAGGACTCTACCATCATGGCTTAATAATTTCCAAAGTCCCACCTCTGGTCACACCACATTGGAGGAGAAGACGTCAGCATAGGTGTTTGGGGGAGTATGAAAACTTTCCTCTATAGCATATTCCTAATCTTCAACTCGGCTTCAAAACCAGCTTCCTGCACAACTAATGAATGCTGCCTCCACTCAGCGGATGAGAAAGAGGCCAAGGTGCCCAACCCCAAGCTGAACATTTTAAACCTTAGCTCCTGGTGCATGTCCTCTAGCAACTCGACCGGCTGGGTTTCCATTTCTGTGAATTCCCATTTACACTGTTTGCCCATTATTATTTTTTTAAGATTTGTTACATGCATGTGTGTGTGTACATGTGTGTTTGACTTATGTGAATCCTTTATTATGGCTTATAGACAAATTGTAGCTATGTATCTATTTATTGATTGATATCTTTATATTTGTGTTACTGTCTTTTCTCACTTTGTGCCATGATTTTTCCTTTTTCACTTTGCCTTCAGTACAGTGAGGTTTATTTAATTTTTAATCAAAATCTTTAAGACTTTTCCCTGTGGTTTGTGTAGGATCCGTTACTGGTCTCACTTATAAAGAAATTCTTCTATTTTGCTCAAAATACTTGAGAGTTTTGCCTTCAGCATTTAGGTTTTTATTCCACCTGGAAATGTTCTTGTTTACAAATCAGATAAAGAAGCACTTTATTTAATATTTTCACATGGGCCTGATTACACATGGTGCCAGCACTCGGCATGGATTTTCTGTCATTGCTGAGGTGCAACAGTCTTCATTTGGAGGTCCTGTAGGCCAGTGGCCCTGTTCTGCTTTCTCCACTATTTTATTTCTCCACCACTGAACTAAAAGCATTGTTCCAATCCCTATAGTGGAAAAATAAGTTGCCTTTCCCTTGTGCTTTGTCTTCCATAATTTTTTTTTTCTTTTTTTTTGCCTTAGGTTAAAGGATTTTTTTTTAACGGTGTCAAGTTGTATAAGATAGCTAGGACTGATAAAATAAAATGGGATATATTGGTCCTTTTGGCAACCACTGGCATCCTTATGATATTAAGTGTTACTATTCATTAAAAGAATAGTTTAATTTAGATTTCTTTCCTATATTTTAATAATGTTTTGCAATTATCTCTCTGTAGGATTTGAACATTTTTTATTACTGTCTTTCTCTTCCCCAAGACATTCCTATAATACTTAATATAATTTTATTCTTATATTTTCAAAATTTTAAAAATTTTTTATGGAAGTTAACTGTTTGTTTTTCCATACGTCCTATAGCTTTTCTAAATTATCAAATGAGATATGATATTTTGTTTAGGGCTCTCTTAAATTTTTGGTCTGATACCTGTAGCCTTGCTCATTAATTTAACCCCCCCTTATTGTTCATTGTGATTTCTTATTGATGGCCTTCATTGCAATGTTAGATGAGAACATTGGTGAGGGGCACCCTGCTTCATCCCCTTTCTTTAGCCTGCAGGTTGGTGGTTGCTGGGAGTTCCACCTCAAACCATGCTGCCCAAGAGCCACACAGGGCTACTGAGCCCTTCTTGAAATACTACTCCTTCTTAGGTGTTCCACAAGTGCAAGATACCAAAAGCCAAAGATTATGACAAAGAATGCAAAATGTCTCAATAACAGCTTTGCTGACCATTTACTATTATAATAATGCTTTTTGTTGAGTCAAATAAAATGTTATTACACTAATTATACCCATCTTTTTATCATCTTCTTTAATTCTACTCTTCTCACGATAATTCCCTGTCTCAGTATACTCCACAGATTATAAAATTCCACAGCTCAGGTACAGTCAAGTGCTCACCCCTTTTCAGTTTGACCATCCTGATTTCGAAAAGCCTTTCTGTGTTTTCTAATCTGTTCTGTGTTAGAATAAAGAGACCAAGCCAGACACAAACTTCACAGATCATTTCAGCCTTTATTCAGGGACAGGACTACACCTATGGGGATGGACCCACTTCCTGGTGGAAAATGAGCCACTGAATGGAAGAGGTGACTGGGCCGACATAGGTTGTGGGTGATGTAGTGAACAAGCCAGTCTGGGCACTAGGGAAGTTGAATCCTTCAGCTGGGGGATTGGTGGCCAGCACCTGGAGAGGAGTTGTCTTGGAAGAGATCAGTGTTTCCTAAAGACTATCATTTCTAGGTTTGATGAGTCACTTTCTCCCCACCTGTGGCCAGCCTCTGGGAAGGATTTATTTTGGGAGAGAAGACAGTCATTGTTGTATGGCTGTCTTTTTTATTTCTTTCTCAGAGGCCTTACTATTTGGGGGTTGCTCATTTTCCATGTATAATATTTTGTCGTTTTGCTTTTTCTGACTCAATCTCTCCTTACTGGCATAAATATTTTAATTAGATATTCTTAATTAGATTGAACTTTTTAAAGAATATAATTTGTTAAGCCCTTGAGTTGTGAAATTCTGTTGCATTTAATATGCTTAATGCCACAGTTTTTTTTTAAAAAAATATTTTTTAGTTGATGATAAAATTTAGTTTTATTTATTTATTTATTTATTTATTCACTTACTTATTTATTTACCTGTGATGCTAAACTCACTGTCTCACACATGCTAGGCAAGTGCTCTACAACTGAGCTACAACTCCAGCCAGAAGCCAGAGTTTTTGATGTATAAAAATATAGTTAAAAAACTCAAATATGAATAAATTTCAGATGAACTACTATAAAAATGCATAAAACAGTATTCTTTATATAGCAAGTATTTGTGTATAGGTTAGCATTAATTAACGACAGTGATTAAATTCCTTCCAATTCATATTCAGCAGTTAAAATTGTCAAATTAGAAATGTGTTTCAAAAGCAATTAAAAATCTTGGTAATTTCCAGTTGTTGCTCCAAGATTGCCTCATCCTTCAGTGCTCATTTCTTATGTAAAATTGTAGTTGCTTGAAGAGCCTGGCTTAAAAACCTTTATAAAATCCGATAGCTATTTAGATAATCCAAGTGCTTTTCCCTGAAAAAAAGTTCAACTCAATTTAGATTAAGTAACTAAAATGCAGAGATAAGTGCAGGGGGGAAAAAAACCTAACTTTGTCTTTTAAATGTACAAGAAGAAATCTTAGGACTTATTTATTTATTTGCTAAAAGTTTGAAGAAAGCTCAGCAATGATCTGTTTTTGTAACTGCTTCTGAATTTGCATAAGAATCCTAACTTCTGTTCCTGTAGTTATCACCATATAGTTTGCACAGATATATATATATATATCTGTGCAAACTATATAAAATATATATATATATTTTATATAGTTTATATATAATATATATATTATATAATATATATAATATATTATATGATATATATATAAAATGTTATATATTTTATATATATTTTATATATATATATATATATATATATTTTAAGAGAGAGTGGGAGAGAGAGAGAGAGAGAGAGAATTTTTTTTAATATTTATTTTTTAGTTCTCGGCGGACACAACATCTTTGTTTGTATGTGGTGCTGAGGATCGAACCCGGGCCACACGCATGCCAGGCGAGCACGCTACCACTTGAGCCACATCCCCAGCCCTGCACAGATATTTTTAAAAAATAAAAATAAACTGGGAAATGTCTTCTCATTCTGGGAGTACTTCACTACTGAAAGGCAGGGCAACTCACATCAGAGAAACTCTGAGGTAGAATGGAACATCTCAGCTCATGTGGCTGGATCCTTGTTAGGTGAATCCAGGGAACTGGACATTCCACAGTGCAGTCAAATCAATAGGAGACGAAAAGTCCCTGCAGTTGGTGAAAAACCAGCCTCTACCTCAGAGCAAAGCCTGTCCAAGGAAGGGACATGACCTTTGTCCTTGGAAAGACCCACAGAGAGCTTCTAGGCACATTCTCACCCTGCTAAGTAGTTTATCTACAAATAACATGTTGGGAAACCATGTAGTTCAGCACGTACACCCCTCTTGGCTTAAACCAATCAGTTCAAACGAATACCCCTTTTGCACTGACCAATCACCCCTACCCAACTTGTTCCCACCAGTGAATGTGCTAATCATGTTTAAGGGTTGTTATTTGATTTTCCCATGGTGTGTGATGATTTGCTAGGAGATGCTATGATGTATGTGAAGTCCCTGCCCTCTCCAAAGAATGTATAAAACTGCTGCAAACCCTGGGCTCGGGGCCTCTCAGCGTCACCAGTTGCTGTGTGTGCGCGCGGAGGACCGAGCTGCTCGCAATAAACACCTCTTTGCTGCTTACATTGATCTTGGTCTCTGGTGGTCTTTTGGGGGTCCCGAATTCGAGCATTACATTGGAAAGCAGTGACAGACCATAGCGACCGGATGTTTCCTCAGTGCAGATTTGTACCTGGCCGGAGGACTCTCTGAGCACAACTACTCACTGACCTTAAGAACATTCTTCCTCCCTTTCCTGGAGTTTGCAGGTTACTGGTGAGAGTCCTGCTTCCTCACATGTTGAAGTAGGACATTAGAGAAGCATGCCGAGGCGAGCATAAAGCAGGGTTTATTTAAAAAGGGGCAACATAGACTTCTCCTGTGAGGGAGAAGGGGGCCATAGCTGGTATCCTGGTATCCTCAGAAGTGGGGGTGTCCTGCCTTTTTTATAGGTCTTAGGCTTCCTCTGTTCTCTGCTCTATTCCCCTAATCTCTCTCCTGCCTGCTTACATGACTAGGCCCAGGAGATGCTTAGAGGGATGGCCAAAAGGTGAGAAGCAGATGGGGTGGAGGGGCCTAGGTGGAATGATCTGGGCAGGAAGAGGGGCATGAATTAACAACTCCCTGTAGGGAGCCATAATCCCTGGGACAAGTTACCATAGCAACAGTTGGAGCAGGGGCAGGTTATCTTGATAAGGGTGGAGAAAGAGCTCTGAAGGAATTAACATTTCAATTCCTCCATTCTCTGGATTGGACCCTTGCCTATCTGCCTGTCTAATTCTGGCTTCTTTTTGAGGTCCTGTTTATCAGTTCTAAATGATCTAAACCTATTTATCCTGGGGCCTCTCAACAGCAGGGCTTGCTACTTAGGAACTTTTGCATATCACTTCATCTCAGGATTTTATAGGTCCACATGATGTTAGAGTAGAAAAAGACCACAATGGACTGTTTAATTTAAGTTCTAAAGTTCATACATGAGAAAACAGGTGTGCAGAGGTTGAGTAAGAGAAACTCAAGGCTGGCAGGTGTAAGAGCTGGGGGACACAGATCAGCAGTTCAAAGACAACCGCTGCATGAACGAATGAATCTTCATGCCCCTCATGTGTAGTCCATCCTTCTTGTTCATTGGTTTCATTTGGTTTTCAGTATTTCAGTTTGCATTTCATAGAAATGGCAGTCATCTCTAATTCTCCATGACAGATTGATTTCAGCATCTCCCCTCTGGATACCAACATCTGGAGATGTTCAAGACCCTCATGTGAAAGGTCCTAGTATTTGCATGGAACCTACTCATGAACATTTTTCTGTATACTCTAACTCATGCTAGGTTACTTATAAAATCTTCTATAATGTAAATGCTATATTGTTTAGGGAATAATAATAAAAGAAATGTGTATAAAAGACATTTTTTTTTTCTATTTTGAATGTGTGATTGGTTGAGTCCATGAATGTTGAACTCAGAGATGAAGGGCAGACTGTACTTCCATTTCAAATTTCATTCTTCAGAAATGTTTGGTTATAAGAATTATCAAATTAAAATTCACAAATTGGCTATAATCATAAATTATAGTTTCAATGCATTATAGTTGTATTATTTTAACATATATTTCAATATTTACTAACTTCTTGTTAACATATATCACAAAAATACATTTCTGTGGTAGATATATTGCTTTTGGTAATCCACATGAACATTAATTTTTAAAGTTATTTCTTAAAAATTGCCTTGGATTTTAACATCCTTTCCAATATCATATTGGAAGGAAGGACAAGAAATCTGTATGCATTTTTTAAAATTGTATATTACTCATTTGCATATTCCTAGTATTACAACATTAAGAGCTCCTTTAGGGGTAGGGTTGTGGCTCAGCGGTAGAGTACTTTTCTACTACGTGCGAGGTGCTGGGTTTGATCTTTGACACCACATAAAAATAAACAAAATGAAGGCATTGGGAATAGCAAGGATCTATACTTAAATGCAGCATATCACTGTTACTATCTAAGGATTTTCTGCCATTGTTTGCTTATGTCTCATCATTAACAATGTCTATTCTAATGATTTTTTGGTAATGAAAATCAGGTAAAATACAAGCTAGTGTCGTAGTCCATCAACATACCATCACTGTCAGCAGAACTGGCACTGTTAGTGCTGCTACCATCATTTATTAAGATCTTTTCTACGCAGAAATTATTAGATTGCTTTACATGTAATAACATATTTAATCATCACAGATGCACAAGTATTATTTTTATCTCTACTTTTCGAATGAAGGAAGTTGAGATCCACAGAAGGTAAGTAATTGTGCCAAATGTCACATAGCTATTACCCAGCTGAAGAGCTGGGATTCAATGCTGGCAGTCAGTGTACTGGATCAGTACAACTTGATAAGCACTGTAGAGCCACCAAGACTGAGATGGAATGAAGAACACATTGTAATGATTAGATATATGTTCTTAGGGAGCTGAGTAAGCAGTTTATGTAAGATTTTGCTTTGGCCACTAGTATTTCACCTGAAGTTGGCACCAACAAGTTCAGGAAGAAGCAAAGTATAGGAAGTAGAGGAGAGATAGGGGACTCTAAAACTCACAAGGAGAAGAGGAAATCCTGTTTGTCTCTCCCTCCTGCAGCTCTGACAACATGGACGAACTGGAGGATAACTAGGTGCCCTTTACACGAAGCTGCAAACTCATTTACCCCAGGATTTAATAAAGCTGAAGGAATTATGAGAGCCAGAGGAGATGCAAGTCCAGCTGGCACCCCACCCCAAGCAGATGAGCCACAGGCTGAAACCAGTGTGTGGGCTGAAGAAGCAAGAGAGCCTGAAGCAACTTCAGAGTTCCCAGAAGGGCCCTGGCCAATGCAGGGACAGAGTCCCAACTTACCCAAGCTGGCAAAGCACAAGCTCACCAAGTACACTGTACTGCAAGTCCTATGACTCTGCAGGAGCTTAGACTCTGGACTCAAATAGAGCTTATGCTATTGGCTCTCTTCATTCCATGGACTTGGGACTGAAAATCATGCAACTTTTCTGCCTCCATAATGTGGTTAGCCAATTTATTATATCAAATCTTTTTCTCTCTCTTTACACACACACACACACACACACACACACACACACTAACTTTGCATAGAATGTGTGTGTATTGTTTACAGACCTCCTATTGGTTATTTTTCTCTGAAGAACTCTAATATTAATAGGCAACAATTGAGTATTTTCTTTCCTCCAGGTCAGTTTGGCTCTGATATTTTAGTGGGTTAGACTTTTTAGGCATTTGTGAAGTCGTTCTTTACATTGTAAACTTTAAGAAAAACAGAATGTTCTGGGCATATTTCAAAATACCTTTTTCTTTCTCCCAGTGAGAAAAGAATAAGGGAATTTCCCCCCACTGACTGTCACTATGAGAACCTGGTAGGGCCTCTGGAAGTAAAACTCATATAAATGTGCCCTCGTACAGCAAGCATGGTATTTAGCAAAGCCATGGGGGCATACATATGTGGCCCTATTTCTACTTAGACCTTAGAGGATGACTCAAAGAACCAAGGCCATTGCAGAGTGTTCCTGCCAGAGCAATGTCCTGTGAACCAAAGACCTCCCTGAGACCCTGGACTGAAATCCCAGGCTGGAAGAACCATAGGCACGTCACACAGACGCAAAACTACTGCAGAAGGGGTTCACTGCAGAGAACCAACAGAGGGCTAAGGACATCCAAGTAATGGGGACAGTGCCACTGCCCTAGTGGATTGCCCCAGTAGAATCAAAAGTAGACCCCCACCTCAGTGAGTTTAGAGGGCAGAACTCACATCAAATAAGACAGTTTTCAACCCTTCAGCTTTTGGCCTTGGGACCTGTTTACCCCTTTCTTTTTGCTATTTCTCTATTCAGGGATGGTAATATATACATGATGACTGTTCCACTATTATATTTTTGGAAACACATACTGTGTTATATTGCATTGGTTCATAGCTGGAGGGAACCTATTTTAGAACCCTGTTTCTCACCCATATCTGATTTAGATTTTATTTAGATGAGACTCTGTACATTGCATTTTTTTTGGTGGATGGTTGATTGTATTAAGAGTGGAGCATTTTTTTAACAGAGTGAATGAAATTTGCAGGTGAGAAGGACATGATTGGGAGACAAGAGTTCCATGTTATAATCTGGAGATTTATACCCGCCCCCCATTCATATGTCGAAATCTGACCTAACAGTTGATGGTATTGGAGGTAGGGAATTTGGGGAGGTGCTTAGGTCACAAAGGTGGAGCCCTTATTAATAGGGCACCAGAGGTCTATTTTGCCCCTTTTGTGTGAGCACACATGAGAGAATGCCATCCATGAACCAGGAAATGGCCCTCGCCAGGCACTCAATCTGCTGGTGCCTTGACCTTAGACTTTCTAGTTCCCAGAATCATGAGAAACATATTTCTATTGTTTAAAAGGCACCCAATCTGGGGACTTGTGTTACAGCAGTCTCAGTGGACTAAGACACCATCCATATACACAGGGAATCTTTCTCACCTCTCTCTGGTCTCCCAACACATTTTGCTTCATCGTATTTAACAACTAACATTACTTACTTGGATCCTTAAAAAATTCATCTCTTCTTATGTTAGTTGTCTCTTTCCATGAAGAGGAGACTTTGTGTTCTGTTCAAAATTGTATTCCTAATGACTCTGCGATTCTTGGCCAACAATATTCATAAACATAAATATTTGTTTATGGATAAATGAATAAACATGAAGAAATGAAACTAATAGGTCTCGAAGATTGTTCACTGGAAATCACTCTACCAACTAGAATTCTCAAAATTATAGAATACCGTCTTCTTCAGTTGTTTAAATTATTCTGTACAAAAGGAACACATGGATGAATTTATTTTGCAGGTTTTTACTTTTTAAAATAATCTTTAAAGAAGGGATTGATTTAAAAAATGACAATTTTAATATCTTATAATTACAATGGAGTTTACTTCCATTGTTTTTTTTTTTCCCCCATTGGGAAGAAAATTTCTTTTTTATAATTTTTTGATTATTTCTTAAGTTGACAAAGTTGTACGTTACCTCTTTCTTCTTTGAAGAATTTCTGCATCATAGTATTTATCCTTTCAAACGTCCCTTAAATTATGATTGCAAACAACACTTGCATAATCTCTCTTCCTTCTCTCTTCATCTGGAACTTTGATCTAATTCCTGTTCTACGTAATAAGCTGACTGCACCTGGTCCTGGAGCTGGACTCACATTTGCTGCACTAGGGAGTTCAAGGACATTGATTTTGGCCTATGCAATCATTGAGTCCTTAGTAACTCTGCAGACTATGTCCTCACCATCATTATGTGCTCCCCTAGAGAAAAGGGATCAATAGGTCACTCCTGCCTGGGATCCTCAAGTTGAACTTCTGCCACTTTCCCAAAGGACACATATATCTGGAACTCATTTCCTCTACATTATAGCAAAGTCTAAGGTTCTTGCCCTTTGGAAACCACTCAATATTAATTTGTTTACTTAAGCTTTTACCTAACTGATGAGGTGGAGAAGAGTAATTGAATTGCTAGCAAATTCTAATGAGTTTATATATTGCTGTACTTCTGAAAATATAAATAAATTGAAGACTCCATTTTATTAGATAAATTTAACAATGATGACAACTCATTATTTCCTTAAGAAATCTCCTATATATGTATTGCCTTTTCTAAGAATATATTTTTCAAATATACTATATTGATTTTAAAAAGATAAAACTAGGTTATTAAGCATCCTGTTATTACATGCATTTAAATATAATGTGGAATATGTGTTATACACTTCCCAAATGAAAATCTAATAGGCCATACTTCATAAAACACTAGTGTTGCTCCAAACCAAATGCTGTTATAATACTTTACTATATTTAAAAATGCAATAGAAACTAAAATGATATTTACCTCAGTATTAAAAAAATAGAAATTGGACCACACATTAAAATTATTATCCAAAGAAATTCTTTATTAAATATATAAGAAAATCAGATTATTAACCTATGTAGTGAATTGAATTGAAAGGAAATGCAATGCATTATATCCATAGGTTTCACAGATGTGAATGCATTTGCAGGGATTACTTGAAACATGTGATTTCTTAATTGTGGTGGAAAATTCTACTTGACTGTATGTACTTCCTTGAAACTATGTAGTAAATATTTCTTCAAGGTATTTCAAAATAAATATTCTCAGGTAAATAGTCTTGTGCCTTAAATATTTGGATTAATACTCAGGGGAAAGCTTTCAATTAATCTGATGCACTAGTGTTCTGTTGATACAGACAGTCCCCAGACGGCTTGACTAAAACACAAATTACCCAGCATGCTTTGCTTCAGCTCTGGCTCAGTAAAATCCAGAAAAAGAGCCTGGAATTCTCACAGCAATGATTCCATGAAGGATGCCAGCATAGTTGCTGATGCCACAGAATTTAACTGAACTATCATTCCCACTTATATTTCCCCTTGATTTTATAGCCAGCATGGAAAAATAGTAAGGAGATGTTTATTTTACTTAATATCAAATCTCTTGCACTAGGTCTTACTAAATCCAGTTGAAGTAAAAACTAATGACTTCCTGCTCAGCTATGAAGAAATATAAGCCTTGATGTGCATGGAATGGCTACACCACATTCTTTTCTTTGGCCAACTTGGAGCAGAGACATTATGCCAGAATTCTGAAAATCTTGCATGGGGTTCCTGTGCCCCAGTAAATTATGACAGAACGGAGCAGGTCTGGTGGTGTAAATGACTGAATGGCATTCACTGAATCAGAACATTTATGTGTCCCTCTCTCCCCAGCTGAATAACTCTTACAGCACAATGGCCGGCCGGCAATTCTCCCAGGAACCCTGAGTGTGCATTTAGATGCCATCTGCGAGGCCGCTGAAGAGCGGCTGAGCCCTCCTTTGTTGTTCCTGGATGATGTTATGCCTTAGTTAATAACTGAGAATTCAGGTTAAAAGGGAGGAAGGAGCCCTCTGATGTCATTCTCCTCATTGTGTCCGCGGATGTGTGCCCCACCCCCCGCCAGGCTTTCCTGGGCTGACCTGTGTTTACCTTCTGTCCTGCCACTTCCCACTGGGTTATTGATGCTCTCCTCTGCCCAGGAAGCCAGTGCGCCCTGTGCACTGTGTTAAGCTGACACCAGGGGCAAACACAGGCTTTTGTTGTACTGTATGCCAAGAGGAATGTTTGTCAGGGGACTCTGAATATCCTGCTTAAACTATTTTCTCCAGAAGCTGGAGAGAGAGACAAGCATCTTATTACACATTCTCCTTATTCAGAAGATACCTTTCTGTTCCCAGGGAAGACAAAGGTCAATTCTTTCCTCTGATCCAGGGCTCTGTTTGCATAATCTGAGACTAGTGGCTTCAGGGGACTGTGAAAGAAAAAGCAAACCTGAGTTGATTTAACAACAGTAAAAGGGCACTTCCATCCTTAATTGCTTATGTTTCCTACAGAAAGAGAAAAACTGCTCTGAGTTTTGTCCAGGTTGAATTGAGTTTATCCAGTTTTCCTAAAACCACTCATCATCCTTTCTTGTTTCTTGTAGAAAGAAAGCAAACAACTAATGGAAGTCAATTAGAAATTCTAAAAACAAAGAAAGAAAGAAAAAGGAAATAGGTGGCATTACTAATGGAGTAGTAGTTTGATCTCAAACATTAATATCCATTTTTATCATTTTCACTATGCTACACTGCTCCCCCAAAAAAGACATATTTAAGGATTGTAATATAAGAATATCTTCAAAATGAAGTTCCCTAGTTATTTAATTTAATTCTATGAAAACATTAAAGTAAGTGTTCAAGATTTAACTAGGTACATTATTATGTTGCATTAAAGTGCAAATTTAAATAAAACAAAGCAGAAATTGTTAATAAAATGTGGAGTGGTTCACAATATAATGGAATTAATACTATTGTTTGTAAAATTTGAATATAAAGCTAAGTTTTCTAACCAAGCATCTGTGTCCTTTTATCTTTGGTGATCATTTCCCTATAAGTAAACTAATTAGATTGAACTGTGCTAATTCTAATTTTCTGTTTACTACTGACATAAGCAAGTCCAACAGACAACACTTGGGTCACAATTCAGCAAAAACGACAGATTTAAAATCATAATGAAATGTTTTCCCACATTAATCTTTTTTGTTGTTATTGATGCTACAAAACCAAATACTTATTCAGGGTCATAAGATGAAGTGTTTTAAGAGTGAAGAGGGAAATTGTGTATATCATTTATATGTTCTAATAAAAATATTGTTATAATGCTTTAATAATATCATAAGAAGTAGGGTGCATTTATTGCAAAGCTTGCTTTTATATTAATTAATGACTAAGACAGGTTCTACAAAGATAAAGGGGATAAATAAGTTGATTACCCTTTCATATAAATCAAATAACTTTGTTAGGCACAACTCTGATGTGGAATAGTGAGTTATTTGCTGACTGCATGTATTTCCTTATTTTAATTTGGGGTAATACAATGTGTAGTAAAATTTATATTATTGAGTACTCAGGCATTCTTGCTGTGTAACTTCTGTCCCAGAAGACCTTAAATATTTGCATGTTCAAAAAGGAGTTTCCATTTTGTTCTTCAGGTTTGGAGGAAGCTTTTATGGAGGAAAGAGACCCCTAAACAACTGACATTTTTACAGAGGTTCTTAAAAGTTGCCATGGTGCACTGTTCATTGCACTATGTGTTAGACACTGAAAATTCTCCTGATTTTTATGAGGAATATAATGAAATTAAAAGGCAGTTCAAAAGGAAAAAAATTTGCTAAAAATGAGAACTTAATAAGAACATTTTTTATTTTCAAAAAAAGTTCATACTACAATTACGTTTTTAATGTTTCTTTAAATAGGAAAGAATAACTATTGAAAGAAATTTAAAAAGTAATTCAACCTACTTTGATAAATATGCAAAATATAATTATTAAACATGTAGAATCATTCATAGAGCATGAAACTAAATTAAGAATTTCAAGAATATTAAAACTGGTGATAGACAATATAAATTTATAGTTTTAAAATATATGAATTTTATGATAGATTCATTATTACAGTAAACTTGAACTTTCTTCTCCAACTTTTTTTAATATTTATTTTTTTTTTATTTATAGGTGGGCATAATATCTTTATTTTATTATTATTTTTATTTTTTATGTGGTGCTGAAGATCGAACCCAGTGCCTCATACATGCTAGGTAAGCGCTCTACCACTGAGCCACAGCCCCAACCCCGTTTCTTCTCCAACTTTAGCATTACTTTATTAGTTATATACTTAGTATAAGTATATACTTATAATAAATATATAAATATATCTTTAAAATATATATTTTATATATAAATAAATATCATTTTTAAAATTATCAGCATTATTAGATTTAATCTTTATGGTTTCCTTTGACTGATTTTGTTGAAAATGATCTTTATAAATTCAGAGTTTTCACCATCTTGACGATCAATATTTATGCTCATTCTAACATTTGAAATGTGTATATCTTTCAGAAGTTTCACAGAGTCTCTAATAATTGGCTGAATTCTAAATCAGTTTTCTAATTCCAATTCAATTTCCTCAGAAAATTGAAGCTAGAGAGCGTGGGTAGGAGAGGAGACTATCAGGAACATTCACAGTCCTTCCAATCTGAAGGTACAAGGAGTTCTCTCCACTGATGTACAGTGTTGAAGTGGACTTCTTGATTTAGGGAAGCTAAGGTCATTCTCTTGCTTCTCCAGTTCTATTTTGTTGCGCCATGATGGTCCTCCTTCCACTTAGAAGGAAGGGAAGTGGTTTTGTCATCTTAGTAAATTTTGAAAGGTTATTAGTGGTACCACCAGTAACTGCTAAATTTTATTTTGTCAGTGATCATTAATTATGAAATTTTAAAATATCCTGGACAAATATGCTATTTGTAGTAATGTCAAGATTTTTTATCAGGTAATAATTTAGACTTAATTGTGATTGATAGCATAATGTAGAATTAATATATTGTTTGCTTATTTAATATATTATGACTTTTCAACAATTTCAATTACATTGAACAAATATATGCACTCCAATTAAATTATATTTAAAAAATATTTTCCTCTTTACCAAGAATGTTCTTTTAGACAAATAAAGCAAGTCTAAACATATAAAATATTAATAAATACTAATAGCTTTTATGATCTAAAATATGGTAAGTGTCCTGTACATGATAAGTAAATGACCTCAGTGCATGATAAAATAAGAAACAAAATGATTGCTTAATGAGATTTTGTAAAAAAAAAAAAAAAGAAGAAGAAGAAAGAAAGAAAAGTCCATCTTTTTTTCTCCCAAAGTACAAGATTCATCTGCAGATGATTTGACAAACAGATGAGAATTCAAATTCATATAGCTGTGACCTGCTTAGTGTTCATCTTATCATGTGTCAGTGTACATGAATATCCTGCCAATGAAGAATAAAGAAAGAAAGACTTAAATATACCACAACTTACTAAAATAGAGAATTTTGAAGTGTGAGCATTATGAAAGATGGGACCAATCCAGAGCATTTTCCATTTGAAAGAAAAATGACTAATAATTGATTGGCCTGAATCCAAAGTCACAGTGGGGTTCAAAAAGCTGGTAAGTGCCCTCATAAAAATAGAAGCTGTATCAACCAATTGAATTTAATTATATATGAAGGTGACGATGGAGCTAAACTGCCTGTAATTGGAGTCCAATTACTCAGCTGGTCTTCCATAAAATTAATTCATCTGAAAGTTTGCCATTGTCCTGTGCTCCAGGCCTGCTGTTGGTTTAATTAGTTAACACCGAGGAATCTTGAAACAGTAAATTATTTTGTCTTTATTGCCAATTATTGGTTAAGGAAAATTGTACATAAAATATTAACATCTGCTTCTGGGACACATGACAAAGGGCAAAAGGAAAACACCCTTTTAGTGTTTCATCTAAAATGACATCAAGGCAGGGGAGAGTGACTCTTCTGTATATCATTTACATAAAAGAAGACCAAACTTACCAGCTGTTCAATACTTTGCCAATGCACATGCTGTTCCACAGGCAATGATTCTATTTATTTATTTAATTTTGGTACTGGAAATTGAACCCAGGGGCACTTTACCACTGAGTCACATCCCCAGTCCTTTTTACTTTTTATTCTGAGACAGAGTATTGCTAAATTGCTTAGAGGCCCACTGAAGTTGCTGAGACTGGTCTTAAACTTGCAATCCTCCTGCCGTAGCCACCTGAGCTTCTGGGATTACAGCCATACACCACCATGTCTGGCCCTAGGCAATGGTTTTACAAATATGCAGCCTGAGCTCTTTATAGTACACACATGTAAAATATTACTTTTAACATCAATGAAAAACAAAAACAAAACAACAACAACAAAAAACTTCCATAAGTAGAGAAGTTTCTTGAAGAATTCATTTTCAGATTTTAAATTACTTTAGATTTTATTTGATAATACTTTAGCATCATTTAAAAATATTTGCTGATTCCTCATATTTGATAAATTAATCTAAATTGATTTTTCTTAATTATGTGAGTTGTATTATGTAGATCATTCACAAAGTAGTTAAAAGATTTTTAACAATACTGATACAGTAGCTTAAATACACGTGCCTAATTTTTGTTCTTTTTAATATAACAAAATTAAATATATTGCCAATTGCACTAAAATTACTGATACAGTTTCAAAGCTGTCTCCTATCAATATCATGAAGAGATGGCTCATTTATGTTTAATTGGGCTCATCATATTGTAGTTTAATCTAGAAAGAATTAGTACTTACAAAATTTTATTCTTTAATTCTGTGGCCAATAACTAATCCAAAATGAAACATCAATAGAATTATTATAAAACAGAAAAGTTAATTGCAAACTGCTGATTTATAATACAATAGAAATATTAGAGTGAGCTAACTAAAAATAAGATAGTCTCTTTGAAACTCATAGTGGAGTAAACATCACCATGCTTTCCAAAGTACTATTATTTATATGCAGGAAAATGAAAAATTATATTGCATGAAGTAGTGTCAAGAATACAGAAGTCTTCAGTGCAAAATGGGGTTCTGATTGATAGATGTACAATCAATTATAAGGCAACATTAAGTCCTAAAACAGAATCAAATAGCTTTTCACAGCTTTATTCAGTAGACATGTCTCCTTAGACTTGTAGCATTGATAATAAATAATATTATTACCACATGCTACAATTAAAGTAAGAATGATCTTTACACTTTTCTGTATTTCTTCCAAAAACAGCACTGCAAGAACCAATTAACTTTTAAATCCTTGTATTCAATCCAAAATGTCAAGATAAAGTTTGGCTTTACAGGAAACCTGAAGTCAAACCCTTTCAAAAGAAATGTGCTTTATTTCACAGGAAGCATGATGCAAAACCATCCTGAAAATATTGTTTCCTTTTGCAAGATTTCACCAAATCTCTTAAAAAAAAAAAAAAAAAAAACATGCTTTCCTCAACATATGAGTAATTACAAGCCAAGTTAGCTAGGTTTCACCACCTTGATAGAATGTTGGCCATTTCTGTATGGAGCTATATTGTTTTATTTAATTCTATCATACATCTACTTTTAGGCAGAATCCAGATTTTCCAAGTATTATTAATATAGTTAACACATTCAGTTAACTACATCTATAGACATGCAGATGTATTTGGGGAAAATGTACTCGAAAACCCTATTTTTAAACAATTCAACATGTATGTCATCCCCCAATCACAGAAATCAGAAATGGTTTCATTTGAATTTTAATAGACAGGAATTTTCTAAAATGTTTGTTTTTAATACACCTCTTAGATAAGAGAAGTTTGGAAAGGGTCCTAAATTTTTCCTCACATTGCCTCACTTGAAAGCAAAATGAAAGAAGGAAAAAAAAAATAGGCCAACTTCAACTGATCAGCGATGCTTTGTTGATTCGTGGAGGGGTACACGTTTAAGAGAGAAAATGGCAACTAGTTATGATGAGAGTCTGAGTTTTATAGGGCTCATGGTGACTTCATCTTGGCAGAATGTGTCAGTTACTCAGAGGAACAGTTGTATACGGGGAAACTGTGAATACTCAGAGCCCTTGGTTTTCCTTCTCTGCCTAGGACCCCTTGTCCCCGTGACTCCCTGGGGGTGGTTGTTTTCCCTTTCTCCCTGGGGGGGTTGTTTTTCATATCCTTCATTCCAAACTCTGAAAGGTGATAATAAATAAGGGCATCAATATCACATCTGGCTGTTTTCTGCCTAGAAGGCACAAAATAGGAGGACCCCCACTTTCAGAGTTCTGGGAGAGAACAGGAGATCTGGGTGGTTGAGGCTGAAGAGGGGTGTATGGAAGGAGCCTCAAGGTCACCCTAGGCCAAGTCCCCTTTTTGTGGATTCAGAGAATCAGACTGTGAGTGCAGGAAGAGCATGGCTTTGATGTGTTCTTGGGAGGCAGTTTGAGCCAAATGGGGCATCTTACTAAGAAGCTGTTTCTGTATATAATTAAGAATACAGAGAAGAAAGGTATTATGAGAAAGATGAATATTAAGGGAAACATAGGGGGACTAATCAGGAGGTCCATCAATTTTAGATCCCCCAATGACGACCACACGTATCAGCTAGTTCTTTTTTTTTTTTTTTTTTTAGAGATAGAGAGAGAGAGAGAGAGAGAGAATTTTTTTAATATTTACTTTTTAGTTTTCAGTGGACACAACATCTTTATTTTTTACTTGTATGTGGTGCTGAGGACCGAACCCAGCGCCCTGCTCATGCCAGTTGAGCGCGCTACCCCTTGAGCCACATCCCCAGCCCATCAGCTACTTCTTGTCTCCACTGTTCCAGGTGGTCCTGGAGCTGCTTAACCTTGTCTCTTACCAATCCCAATGGGTTTCAATAAAACAGCATTCTTCCAGAACCAGTTGTGTAGGACAACAGATCCCAGGGAGTCCAATTGATTTTGTAAAGTCAGTACTAAGTCAGCAACCTGTTGGATGTCTTCAATAACCTCTTCTGATAACTTTTGATAGTAATGAATTGAGGTTCCCAATTCTGCTGCTCCTGTGCCAATCCCAGCAGATACATACCTCTAGTCCTATGAATGAGGGAATAAACTGAAGGACTCTCTTGTGTCTGGTGTGCACCATCAGGATAGGCAAACTTTGATTGTTCAGTAAAATGTCAATTTGAGGAGTAAGGAAGACAAGGTATAAAGGTGAGTCCAACTTTTGATAGGCAGGGGTAAATAAAAGCCTCACAAAGGTAAAAAATCCTCAGAATTTGGGAGGGGGTGGCACCAGGGATTTGGGGATGACAGAAGTGTATTTCTTAAGTTCCATTAAAAGTTATTATCTTTTCTTTTAAAAGCCCAGGTACAGCTGTGCTTTTGTTATAACTGTTTTTGCTAGGTGTTTAAGACAAAAATTGTCAAATTTATCTTGTTCTCAACTACTATTAGAAGTCATACTTTAGTAAAGAATTAACACATAATAGTTAAAGTTTACAAGGAAAATACAAAATTAAATTATCAAGAGTAAAAACAGTTTGTATAATAGCTATGCAATAAGAAACATGATTTTTGTAATCACAAATCTTTACTTTAAATTTTAGTTTGAAGAGCACCAGCTTGGTACAATATTCTTCTAAACCTTTTACTTTGAAGACTTATATATGTGGAAGTTATAAATAAATATATATAAGATAATTTGGAATCTGTAGTATATCTGTGTAATACACTAAAATAACAATTGTGGTTTAACCAGAGTTGTCCAAACCCTACTTCCTTTAAAACTAGTTTTGTTAAATAATAAAATTTAATAGACACAAGAAACTTTCTTGATAGATAAGAGCAGATTAATGTTTTGTTTTGTTTTTAAAGAAATCCTTGTTACTTCAACCTTTAGAGGATAAAACTTTGGTTTATACAAGTACATTAATATTTGACCTCAGGAAAAAGACTTCCTTATGAAATTTCTGAATTTTCCCAATTATTCTCTTAATAGGATGAAACATTTTGTAATATTTAAAATTGAAACACAGCTGAAACTTTTTGGACTCTTTGCATATAGAATTGCACCTTTTAGAACTTAAATTCTTAGTAACCTTGCTTTAGTGAAGACCCAGAAACAAAGCAATCTTAAACTCTTTTTTTATTTACCAATTTATAAAAATGCATTTAATGTTTAAATAGATTACCTGATGGAATTTAAGAAGTAAAGAGCACTTGGTTTCATATTTAACAGTTAATGTATCTTAGTTCTTTAATTATACAGCAGAGCAAGTTTGGCATAGTGAGGGCTTTGAGGGAAGGTGAAGGAAAGCCTGGAGGTAAGGAACCTCAGGCCATTTGCCATTTGGTTGGAAGAAATTGTCTAAACCCTGGAGAATCATTGGATCTACAGTCCTGAATTTTGAATTCAGGACATTGACTTAGGCTGTCTAGTTTAGTTTGCAGCAAGATCTGAGTTCTAAACATAATTAGCCATCTAATTTTAAGGTTATCAAAATTATTTATGAGACAGCCTAAGAGGTAGTAGTCCCCATGTTGGAGAGGTTTGATCAGGGTGGCCATTGGGATCAAAGTGTTCTTTGATATCTCCCATCACCAGCCCATTTCCACCAGAGAATGAGAGGGTGTCCCCTTCTGTCATCCCAGTGGTGGAGGCCCACAGGGTCTGGAGAAGCAAAAGGGTGGAGGGTCCTAGGCAGGGTGCTTCTGCAGGAGACCAAAAGGGATCTCACCTCTCTGAAGAATGAGGAGGTCAGTGTGGCATGCAGAAACAAATTGGCAAAAACCAGGCTCTGACCCAGAGGTCTAAGTGTAAGAGAAGGAAGGAACTGTAGAGGAGAGGGTTCAAAGGAGGATGCCACCAACACCAATAAAGGACATGATACAGGTCCTTGCCCCATCCACCCAGTAATGAGGCAGCAAAAACCCAGCCCAAGATCAGGGTCAGTTTTGGGTAGCCAAATTGAACTCAGAGGGTACAAATGATCCCTTTATATAAGGTGGAAAGAAAGAGAGCGGGAGAAAAAATAATCAGTCTGGGGATTCAGCCATGCTGTCTGGCTGAGGGTTTCCCAAGCCTCAGAGAGCCACAGAAGTGCTGGGTGATCGACGGTCACTTTTCAGGTCTCATTGGCCATTTGACATGACTGCTATTAACCTTTGAGTTTAAGGGAGGGAGGGAGGGGGAGAGGGAGAGGGAGAGGGAGAGGGAGAGAGGAGGGAGATATGAAAAACGTGGTAGAAGTTGGTTAGGATGGGGAGGAATAAAGAGCCCAAACCCCTCCTGGGTTTCGCACCAAATGAAAGCAAAATGAAAGAGAAAGAAAAAGAACGAGAGACCACCACAGATCAGCGATACTTTATTAAGCAGCAGAGGGGCCCATTTTTAAGAAAGAAAATGGCAACTGGTTACAATAGAGGTCTGAGTGTTATAGGGTTCAGTGAGACTTCATTATATCACAATGTGTGGGTTGGGCAGTCAGGGGAAGAGTTGTAGATGGGAAACTGTGAAAGTTCAGAGTCTGTTGTTTTCCTCCTCTCCCTGGGGACCAGGGTCCTCCTCCTCTCCCTGGGGGCGGTTGTTTTCCATTTCTCCCTGGGGGTTACTGTTTCCACATCCTTCATCATTGATTTTAGGAAGCTCTGTACACATGATAGCTTGATCTTAGGCCGAGAGAGAAAGAGGTAAAATAGAGTGCCACTGGAGGAAGTCCCTTCTGTCCGGGCCTTCTGTCAGGGCCCTGTGTTCTCTAGTGAAAGAAGTAAGCACACTCAATGCAGAAAGAGCCATTTTCCCCACTTTTCACAAATAATATGTTTAAGGAGAAAGGACCTGTAATGAGAAAGATGTGTCTCTGGTCTCCTTTCTCTGTGTCTTTTCCCAAGGCCACGTTTTATTTTACTATGATTTTAGCAAGTCCCCAGCTCCAGCAAAAGTTAGGATTTTCATTTTTCCCCCTAACTTGTTCAAACAATTAGATAAGTGCCCCAGGCTGTATGGAATCTATTGCCTCTGTTTCTAAGATTATCTGCCTAAGTATTTGTCTTACACTTCAGTTTTTGAAGTCAAAACTCTCAACAAGAGCTGAGTTTTCTTTTTACTATGCCTGAGAGAGATCTGTAGCTTCCACTATCTTTAACCATTCACAAGTGCAGGGACACACTCACACTAGCAAATGCACACAGAGAGCCAAACTTCAGGCCCCCAAAGAAGGAGCACTTGTTCTAGTCTGGGACATTTTTCCCAAGATGAGGACTGACCTGTACCTATTTTTCCTATTTTGAGTCCTTTAGGACCCTGTATTTGCTAGAAGGGTCAATTTGGAACCCAGAAACAAGCAGTATATAAATATTAGCCTGAAACCTTTCCTACAATAAAGGGACAGCAACTAGTGACATAGCAAAACCTGACCTGGTACACCTGAGTAATTGAGGAATCTCTGAGCACTATGAATAAAAATCCTTGGGAGCCAATCCCCATACCCAAGCATCCACAGCTGTATCCTGTGCTGGCACAGTCCTGACTTTAGACTCACCTTAATGTCTTGGGAAGGTGCTAATTCCAAACAGCCACTCAGGGTGTCCTGTGTGCCCTGTGCCCGGCCCAGAGATCTTGGTCTGTGTGGGTGTGCTGGTCTAGATTAGCCTATTTAATAATGCACACATTCAACCCCTTGGTGACTTTGGCTTTAGTGTTAATAAAGGCATGAGCCTAAAGCATCCAACTGTCAAGTCACCTTTCAGATAAAGGTGCAGTCCAGATGAAGGTATGAATTGTTCACCATGTTTTAATATTAGGAAAAAAGAATCTCTTGCATCTTGATTGAATTTTCAGTTGGTATCTCTTTGGTTGGGCAGCAGATATAAGAAAATGTATCTTTGATCAAGAAAAGCATGTAATAGCAGTGGGGAATCAGCTAAATGCTACTGGAGATCCAAAAACCACCAGAGAATTTTGAGGGCTTTGATTTTTCTCCCTATAAAGAAAAAAAAAATGCAGGCTGCTTCTTTTTTCCCCACTCCTAAGTCATATTACACAAAGTAAAGGAAAAAAAAAATGTCGACTCTGTTCTGACAGGCCTTTGCTACTGAACAGTGGGATTCTTCTTCACATCCAATCCAAAGTAGCATAAGACTGGTGTATCCTGGGGTATCAAATCTGCACAAACTTGACTTGAGAAAGTGAGAGATGGAAACAGAACTGTTGGAATGGCAATGACAAGTTGCTCAGCTCCTGAAACAAATTTGCTCAGTCCTGCAGGAACATATCTGCCAGTTGATTTGATTTTTCATTGACTGCTGGGTGGAGCATATAGTCATCCTGAGGCTCAGCTCCCACAGCCAAGAAACTTCAGCCTCCTGTTTTCCTTTTGAAGTTCACATGGGTACTTTACTTTTAGTTTACAAATTTAATTACAAATATGCATTGGTGATGAAAGTTCATTAAACGAAAATGTGAGGATAGTTCAGTGAAAGTTTTCTATTTGATTTTTTTTTTTTTTAAGATCTTTCTGACACCTGCAGTCCCTTTTGTTCTATTCAGGTGCAAATGTATTCTCAGCAAAGACATGTTCTTATTTCTGGTTAACATGTTCCTAGAATGGGGTAAGTATCACCAGATGGTCTTGAGTAATTAGGCTAAATAACCTTGAGTAATAAACCTGATCTTTATGGGGGAATCAGAGGTATTTTCCCAAAAAACATGGAGTCGTTTTTAGCCACATTCAGAAAAAGTTAGTAAGTGCCAACCTAGTGCTGCACTTCACAGGTGGCCCTTTGATGGGCTAGCACTATAGCACTCTGAATGACTGCATGTCATCTGACAGTGCTTGGGATTCCATTTGTCCCCTCTGAAGGCTGACCAGTGGCCTACCATGTGGGCAAGTTCTAGGCTCTGGTGTACCTCAGTCAGCACATAAAACAGAAGGAACAATCCCTGGAAGGGTTTGTGCTCTCATGCTGGTGACAGAAACTCAGTGGTGAACGTCATAGATAAGTGCACTTTACTTGTCTATTAGAAGGAGACAATTGCTAAGAAAGAAGCAAAAACTGGAGCCATTGTGGGTGGGCAGATGCACATGGAAGTAGGATGATGAGGAGAGAAGAAGAACAAGCCATTTCCTGTGCTGTCTGAACAGAAGCCAGGATGCAGGCTTTCCTCCACCCCAACCCTGAACTATCATAAAATGGAGGAGACGGTAACCCTGCAGAGACTTGAAATCCAGAAAGAAATGCTGCCTCTAGCAAGCCCATGAGAATTGGAATGAAACCGACAATTCGAGTTCTTCGTCTCTTTCCTGTTGCTATGACTACATACCAGAGTCAGGGTAATTTGTAAAGAATAATGTTTCATTCACCTCACAGTTCGGGAGGCTGGGACTCCCAAGGTGGAGGGACCCCATCTGGTGAGGCCCTTCTTGATGGTGGGGACTCAGCAGTCTCAAAAGGTGTCACATGGCAAGAGGGGCTCACTCAGGAGACAGGTCTTACTGACTTAAAACAAACCCATTCTGCACAAAGCCCACTAATCCATGAATCTATGAATGGATTAACCCACCAGAGGGCAGAGCTTTGATGATCGAATCACCCTTCAAGGTCCCATCCAGTTATCTCCTAAAACCTCAGGATCAGGACTGAACTTCAGTTTTGGTGGCAACATTCAAATCATAGCAGATTCCATCTTTATATTCCATCTTTATATTCTGTGGGAAACAGCAACATCACTGAGATGCAGGGCAGGGCATCTTCCCTTTCTCCTTATCAAGCTCTCTCTCTCTCTCTCTCTCACACACACACACACACACACACACACACACACACACAGGCACTCTACACAGGAAGCAGGAGGGCCCGGGCCACAGCAGTGGTTGGTTGCACCAGGAAATGTAGTAACACTGACCAAGGTCTAGGAGGATTGATTGGCACCAAATTGGTGTGTAACAGCTCTTCCTGACAAGGACACCTTGGTAGACTAAGGTCCATAAAGGTTGATCTCCTTGATAAAAACTCATTTTATCACTATGTATGCTATTTTTTTTTTTTTTTTTTTGCTTCTCTGGAATGCTTGATGTTGGTGAAGCCACAATGAGAAGGCACATCTCACCTTTAGTGGAGACATGTAAATTCTGTGAGGTTACTGGAAAATAACTTGGGGACATTGAACAGGGACTTGAGGCTGCTTTTAAATTCTATGGCCCATCAGAAGAGTCCACAGTGAAGTCAGGATTCACTGATATGCAAGGAAGAGGTAAACCTGGAAACTTTTAAAAGTGCATAACAGAAAAAGCTTAAATAAACTAAAGCACATGCAAACACAGACTATTAAAAAACTGTAAAACTAATATTTGGTTTCACACAGAACTATTTACAATGCTGTAAGCGAAAAATAAATTCGATTTAATTTGCACTATGGGTGCAAGATATATAAAGATTAATTAGATAATATAATACTAAACTTAAGCAATAAAAAAATGTTAAATTATTTTTGAATGAAAGGTCTATGGCTGACTAATTTGTTTTTGTATTTATTCTCATCTTTGTAATTTTTCACTAGTTAATAGGTATTCCTTTAACAGCTAATACATAAAGAAATGTGTTGTTTGAAAAATGCCACTCAGAGGAAGATTGAAAAGCAAGTGTTATTCCTCACTTCACAGTTAACTGTTAACATAATTAACAATTAAAATAGACTATCCTTAGAGAAGCAGATTATAGCTCCGTTTTTTTTTTTTTTTAACAAGTCTCATAGATGTATTATTGGAAACTGACAGATTCCTTGCATGTTTTCTTTCATTCTGCGTTTTTGTTTAGCTGAAAAGGGAAGACATAATAACACAGTCTAAAAAGGAATACAGCAGGACGGAGGATGGCAGGTGAGATGGCGCCTGGCCTCTCCAGAGGCAAACTTCCCACTGCCTGCCCTCCTTCCTGAGTTGGAAGGCCTGCCTTCACCTCTGACCTGTGACCTGGCAGCCTGGAAGCCCTGTGGAGCCCAGGGTGTGCACACCTGTCCTCCTGTTCCCTCTTGTACACTCTGGGCCACAACTCCGTGATCTCAACAGGTTTTTGCAGTTACGGTTGAGCTCTCTTTCCCACTGAAGGGCCCTTCTCCTTCCTTCCCCTTCCTCTCAACTGCTCTGACCATTCATGGAATACTTTTACTGGGATCTTGGGAAGGAAAGAATACACTGCTGAAGTGCTGAGTTGATTATTTTGAATTGCATCTTTCTTGTTTTTCTTTTTTGATGTTTGTTCCTGAACAATTCGATACCAACTAAAGAGTAGCAATATTTGCCTTCTGATTATGGGAGATACACTGAGTTATTGCTGTAAAAGAAAGTCATTTTGCTACATGTTTTTGCAGGTTCTCCATGGGGTAGGACTAACCTAGAATGATTTTCCTAGCTCTTGGGGACCATGACTTGATGTCAGCCCTGCTCTTGACTGTGGGTGGGAGATGTCATCTATTTCTAATTATGAAAACCTGACAAAGGAGTTGGATATCACTTCCATGGTAGGTCACCAAGTGATAAGGTCACTTCTGTGATTCCCTACATTATGCTAGACTCTGGACTTAAGGCCACAGGAAAGCCTTTGGGGCCAGCCTCTAAGAAGCAAGTGCATGTAGCGATTCATGACACTGGTCAGAGCCTCAGCTCTCTAGATGCTGCAGGGAATTAGAGCTTGCCAAAAACTCCTGCTTCTTGGAAGAAAACCCTGAGTGCTAGGTAAGAAAGTGATCTGATTAGCACTTTGACCAAGGCCTTCTGAGCAGGACGTGTAGCTCACTCAGGTCCAGACTCCTGACTCACAGAAACCCTGGAATGATACATATGTGTTGTTCTAGGCCACTGAGTTCTTAGTAAATAGTTTCACTGACATAGGAAATAATACACCTCATCATCACTACTCTAACAAATTAACCACAAAACACTGCAAATTACTTAAGTTGCCAGGGTCCGGAGCCATCCCACTCTCAGGGAGGCCTCGTCCTACCTCTTTCCCAGTCAGGAGGTCACATCCTTGGTGTCCTCCTGTCCACTGGAGGTCTTGCAGCTGTAACAGACATCTTTCCAACTGAGAAAGCAAGCTTATAACTATGCTGAAAAGACTGACTGTATTATGAATCACCACTTAGTATTTTAAACCTATAAGGAGATTGAGGTTTAATGGTATAGAGTTGCTTCCCCAAGATGATAGGAATGCTTTTCTTTTTAACATCAATCCCTGCCCATAATGATAAATTTTAATTATCAATCATCACTCATTAGAATTTGGGGTCCAGCAGGGCAGGATTTCATTTGACATGTTCATCCTGCTTTCCAGTGCTTCAGACAGTGACTGGAACACAACAGAGACTCAAAAACATAATTATTGACTGTGCTGAGTGATTTTTGATTAGCAATTAACCAAAGCTGCTGAAGTCACAAGAATACACCAGATTGTAAAGTGAAGGATCCACCCACCTACTTTTGCTCTTGTAAAGTCATTCTCATTGCTTCCTGGGCAGACGGAGAAGTAGAAGAGAAAGATGAGTGAAGCTGTTAGGGTTTGGTTATGAGCTATCCCCCCAGAGTTCACCCACCTGTGAGATAATGCAAGAATGCCCAGAGGTGAAATGATGAGATTATAAGAACTGTAAGATGATCAGTGGATTAATCCACTTAAACGGATTAACTGGGTAATAACTATAGCAGGTAGAGTGTGGCTAGAGGAAGTGGCACACTGACAGCACGCCTCTGAGGTTTATATTTTGTCCCTGGTGATGGGAGCTCTCACTGTTGCCTGGTTGTCAAGTCCTGAGCTCCTTTCCCCAGCCACACCCTTCTGCCATGATATTCTCCCTCACTCAGGCCCAGAGCTATGGGGTGGGCAGGCATTGGACCGGACCTTTGAAACTCTGAGCCAAATAATCTTCCCCTCCTCTTAATTGCTCTTGCCAGGTATTTTGGTCACAGGGACACAAAGCCGACTGAGACAGTGGCAGAGATAGAGAACCAGAAGGTGTTTCAGACTCACTTTGAGCTTCATCCCAGTCCACAGCCACGTGCCTGGAGTTCACGGAATCTCTGGGGCCACCCACCCCTCCCAGGGATGCTCTTGCCCTAGGGCTTCAGTCCCCACCCAGTACTCGCAGAGGCCCTTCCAGCAACACCAGCAAAGAAAACGGACTTGCAGGAAGAGAGTTATTTTCCCAGCCAAACAGACTTGCAGGAGAAGACAGTATCTCCCCAGCGTGGCTCCTGTGGACACAGGGAGAGGCAAAGGGAAGAGGAAGCCTCTCAGCTCCCCTCGCACCAGGCAGAGCTATCTCTGCACCTAAGCCACCTCCACCTGCTCAGGGCAGCTTGACCAGGCCTCTCCTCGTGTGTCCTGGAGACCTGTTCTAAATGCTGGGCTTCCTGTGGACGGCTCACCCTTTACATCCACTCCTGTCCCTGTGTCCTGGGAAGGCAGGAATTGTCTGGAGATTCAGGCGTCACCATGAGGCAGGGGGACAACATAATGGGCCTTTCCTGTGCTCTGGGCACTTTGCTCCCTGCCCAGTTAGTCCCATTGGGTGTGGGCACAAATCTCTAAGGGTCAGCAGAGGCATGACATCTTCCAATTGGGGCATCCCACAGCTCCCAGTCCTCACTCTCTGACCCTTGGGATATTACCACCAATGTGTGTGTCCCAGGCTTTCAGGGAGTAAATTGAGGCTAAATGTGAATTTCTCTGGGGAAGAGATGGTCATAATTTTTCTCGCATTGTATATGATTGCATATCATTTGTTCTCCTTAAAATTACATATAATGGAAAACCTTTTAGTTCCACAGTCCGTGGTGGGGCGTTCAGAAGGAAAATGCAGACAAGACAGATAAATGCATGGATAATCAAATAGCTTGAGTCCATCCCTTGTCCTTTCACGCATACAAAGGCATGATGCTTAGAGCTGTGTGAAACTACCAATTTTCACTTTCCACACATTTACTTGAAAGCCGGGCTTTTGCAATAATTACAAAATTTAATCCAAGGCCTAATGTTTCCATCAGTGGAGAGATTAAACAGTGAATGTAATTCTGTGCTTTTTTGAGCTTTCACTAACATCACTTTCAGTACACACTACCATAGCTCCTGAATGTTTGTCTCAATAAATTATCTGAGATGGAATTATGTTTCGAATACAATTAAGATAGCGCTACTAATGGACTTTAACTGTCCACATTTAAGTGCATAAACTTATCCTAGATTCATCAACATTCTTTCCAGCTTTGTATATGTTTCTTGTACAACTTCAGGTGTCCTTTGTCTCCCTGTAGAGTTCTCTTTTTTCCTCTTCCTTTCTCTATAATGGTAAAAAAGGAATGAGTCTCTTCCTTGACACACATTTTTCTATAATCTGATGAAGTTGGAGGCATTTGCCCAGCTTCTTTTGGGAGTGGATGTGAAACCTCTGTGTGGGGTTAGAGGGACCAGGTCAAGACACGCACATCCCATTCGGTTCCTTGAGCATCTCTCTTTATGAAGGGTTGGCTTCTCGCAGAAACCCCGTTGTATTGAATAACATGTTTTCACAGCAAGTTCTTTTTATGGTGTTGATAGACAAAAGGCAATGAGTCACTCATGGTAAGAATGTAAAACCTTGAGTATTTCATTTACCTCTCTGTGTATTTAATGTAAATTCTAATAGCTAAAGAATCCAACCTCAGTACTTACATGGACATATCAACTGTTGGCCTCTTCTGCTTCCTCTTAGGTTCTGTTAGACTTCATTCATTCCAGTGAACTTTCTCTTGTGTTTTCTGCTTTCCCTTTTGTCTCCTACCAATTCAGACAGCAACTAACACAAAACAGAGGGGCAAAACATAGCTATTGATTATTTTGAATATATTTAAATTAGTAACGAACCAAAGCTATCAAAGTAACAAGAATCAATCAGGTAAAGGTGGACCACCCCAAAATTTTGCTATGTTGAAAACAATTGTTCTCTAAACAATTATTTGCAATCATGATCCCTATTTAAAAATGAAGTCAAGCCATGGAATCAGATATTCATAATTCGACCATGAAAATAATGTAGGATATTGTGAGATGACATTTTATGAACCTCGAGATTATAAGAACATATTTTATCCTCATAAGAAATAAATGTCATTTCAATGATTTATCAGGCAAAGCTGTTCATACCACATTTTGAATGTGTTTATACTTATTGAAATCTTTGATGTTATCCATCATCAACAATAAAAAGATAAGAAAAATAGTTACCTTTCTTTTCTTGAAAAAACTGTGAAAGAGCAGGTGTTTATTTCATGGATGAGAATGTGGTTTTGCAGTCTGTACATATTCAAATACTTATGGGAGTAGTAATGTTATTCTAAAATAAAAGCAGATCAATGGTACAAATATAATTAAACTTGCTTTTCAAGAAAAAATGATAATTTTTTGACAATACTATGTATTCATTGGACATTTGAAATATGAAAACCCTCTTGTAAACTACACATTTCTAACTGCTGTGCTTCATTAAGTTCTTCCCATAGTTGTTCTTTATAATTCATATTTGTCATTCAGTCTTCTCATTTGTGCTCATAAGACAAAGAACTATTTTGATAATGTATTAAATGATGTATTGAATTGTTCTATTCCATAGCATCAAATATCATGCTATGCAGAGTTAATTCCTCAAATTCAGTTTTTTTATTCAGTGATAGTATTTGTTTTCCACTTTTTCCTAAGTGCAGTCACTTTTTTAAAAAAGTTATTATATTTATTTATTTATTTTGATACCAGGGATTGAACCCAGGGATGCTTAACCACTGAGCCACATCCCCAGCCCTTTTTTGGGGGGCGGGGGGAGAGTCTTGCTAAGTTGGGTAGGGCCTAAGATGCTGAGGCTGGCTTTGAATTTGGGATCCTTTTTCCTCAGCCTCCAGAGCTGTTCATATTACAGGCATGTCCTCTAACACCGGGCAAAACTTACTGTTTTTGTCTTCTTTGATCTCTTTAATAACTTTGAATTTCTTTTATATTCTCCTTGTAATGATTTTATTACCGTCACTTGTGGGACTACAAAATATTTTGTTACGTCTTCTAATTAGACCCTGGGGTCTTTTCCCCTCTTGTGACTGTGTTCTTGTTGAAGGTTGCTTTCCTCCTGTGGAATCTGGGCACCATCTGCCTTCTACTACCGAGCCTCTAGCAGAGTGACCTACTGTGCCACTCTGCTCACAAGGGATAGCTCTGCTACTGGACCAGATCCCATGTCGATTTCTTGGTTTGGGATTACAGATAGTGCACAGTGGAATCGAGGGCAGGGCTAGCACAGTCTCTGGCTTTGATGGTGTGTCCTTGACTCTTGAGTGTTGTCTTCTTTCGCCATGAGCACAGGCACAGAGTGAGCATCTTCACAGCTTCTCTGTGCTGATTGGACAGCCTGTCTGGAAACTCCTGGAGACTTCTGGACACTTCAGGCTTTAAACAGGACCTTGTTTCAGATCCTTGCTTGAAGAGTCTGAGGTCATGTGGCCCAAATTGTGACACTCGCTGGCATGGATTCTAGTGCGCTGATTTAACTTTGAAGACCATGTTTGTTTTCAAACATGAGTATGACTCCACTATTAATTCACCATTTTAGGAGTAATATGCCGCAGTCTGGCTGCAGCAAAATAACCGGGGGGGGGTGACAAACAACTTGTGTAGATTGATACAGCAGGAGTGGGAGCCGTTTATTGTAGGACAACAGAGGTATTTATACATTCCACACAGCTTATCTTAATTAGCATAAACTAGATACAGCAGTCAGCCAATAAGAAATCCCCACGCTAAATGGCTCACTGGCATTACTTCACAAACCACTCCCCCTGGCGTTTTGCCAGGCGCCCTCCAGACTTGTTTACAGACTCTAACATTTCCCCCTTTTGTTTAATTTAAATAACGACCATAGTGGTTTTTACAAAAACACCATAAACAATCTGCTACAAGCAGAAGGGGAGGATATAAAATGCCACAATACCAAGCCAATTGATGGCTCCATGTAAGAAGCCCTTGGAAAAATTATACCAGCAATGACACCATTAGCAAAGATACCGAGTTACAATTTGTTGTAGATTACAGTTTGTTGTCTCAGTCCAGGTAAAGCAGTGTCTCAATAGATTAACTCACAGTCCAGGTAAATCACAGTCCAGGTAAGTTCTGCAGGCAGCTAGCTTAAATCACAGTCCAGGTAAGTTCTGCAGGCAGCTAGCCTAAGCTGTAGCAGCAGAAACAGCAACAGCTCTGAAGTCTCCTCTGTTTCTCAGCCGAAGTTTCGTCCGGTTCTCAGCAACACTGGAAATTCTTCCACCTTCGTCTTCACGGGCACTGGGACGAAGGCAGGAACTCCGGATGGCTAAAGAAAATCCTGTAGTATTCCACTAAGAAAACAACCTTCTGAACAATTTAGTACATTATCTCAAGGTTTTTTACATTTGAAATAAGTCTTAATAGTGCTCATTACTCATTAGCTTCCAGGTGTGGGAGAACCACTGTAGTTACTGGCCTTGGAAACATTAAACTTCAGGGATGTGGGCCATCTTCCGCCTGCAGTATCCAGGGCAGCCCCAGATGGCCCTGGGGAGAGTCCCAGACTCAAACTGCTCCCGGGCACAGGGAGCAAGAGCCTGCGAGACTGTGCCAGGTCTAGATTTGGGCTCTCCAAGTGGCGTCCCACTCCCCAGGCGGGGGGCGGGGAAGAGCCAGCGGCAGCAGCTTGGAAAGTCCTTGCTGTGCCATGACTGGCTCAGCTCGCGCACGTGGCAGCCAATTCACGCACCTTCCGGTAACGAAAAGTATTCAGTAATAGCCTTTTGCTGCAACTTTTTCCTGATAATCCTTCTTTTTCTGAACTTTCTTCTTTCTGACAAGAGTTCCTGGGCTCTTATCAACACATGCCCTAACTATTCTTGGTTCCACTGGGGTGCCTCCTTCCCTTAGTAATTTACTTTTCAACCCTTCCATATTTTCGTCACAAAGACAATACATTTCAAGACAAAACAAGACACAAACATACTGTAGCAATCCTCTCCATTTTCTCAAAATGGCCATTTTTCCTCTCGCCCTATCTAG